>NC_057795.1:285936680-285942699 GCF_018294505.1 Triticum aestivum | reverse complement strand
GACATCATGTTACCGGGTCATCAAAGGATCAACATCATAACTCTTGGAAAGTTGTCCCAACCATCATATCTGACCGAGATTCAGGTATGATTGGTGTCAGGATACCTCAGGCTCAGGATGCCTGAGAAGAAAGGTGCAACACCAATTGACGGGATGACACTGTAAGATTCTCGGGAAATGAACTATGAAGTGACTTCCGTTAACAAGAGTTCATCATTAACCCAAGGAGAGGACAAGGAGGTGTCTGGTGAGCTCAACGGCAATTCACCGAGATTCCCAAAAGATGGATTTCCACCATTAAGTGAACAAGGAGATAACATTTGCCAGATCAAATGATATAAGGAAGTATGCTCGAGGAAAACATACACAATTAAACATTGGTTGAAATGTGCGCCCGAAATATGGGTTGGGTTGCACGACCAATGTCAGAATGGTGATTCAATTAGCGAAGGACTTAGACTGAACTATCGCCCATTAACTTCAAAGCAATAGGGTTGCTAGAAGTTTTGAATTCACACGTCATAGCTCCATTGTCGGTATTCCGGTTGAAAACAATACGGGGACCAAGGAATGAACGAAGATGGCAAGAAGTATTATGATATCAAGAATTATTAAAAGGTGGTGAAATTCTCACCACATTCTTGACAAAAGAGATGGTAATACTTCCGAGGTAAGGAAGATCAACTGCTGGGTAGCAGTGATCTCAAGGTTTACACAAAACACGAACAAGTTGTGTTGAACGGAAGGCAATAAAGTGGTCGATGAGAATAGGAATCATCGAGGGCAAGGATGGTATTACCCATCATGAATTCAATTGAATTCCTGGAAGAGCTCATAAGGTTGATGATGATCACGACACAATTGTCGAGAGATTTCATGCAGATGTAGTCAACCAGCGACGACATCAAGTCAAAGGAATGATGAAGCAAGATGTTATTGGAACCATAGTTACGACACAAACTCGAACTCAATCTTGTTGTTTAAGGTGAAAGGGTATGACGAGGAAAATCGACGTAAGGTTAGTTCATCGTCGAAAATTGGTGCTCCGAGAATAAGGACCAGGTAGCACCGTTAGAATCGTCACGACAATGATATAGCCAAACAGGCTAGGAATGGCGTGATCGGGTACAAACTCGTACTTATAGAAGCTTACTGAAGAGTTGTTGAACCGTAGAGCGGACTCGGTTCAGTTATCGGTGTCTTTGAGTGTTCAGTAACACAGAGCCCGCGAAAAATTGGAATCAGTGGGAAGGTAGCACTTGATGAAGAACTCATAAAAAGTTATGCAGTTCCATGATAATCTCGAGATACCAGGGGGGTAATACCCGACACAAGATCAAAGTAAGGTTGGACTGGTGTATTGATCCGTAGAAGACAATTGTTTTAACTTGTCCGAGAAATGAGATCAAAGAAGAACAATCATGGTCGGAACCACAGTTGCAAGGGATCAATTCACATATACCATAGGTTAGTTATCAAGGAAATAGTTATTGTTACAAGAAGCTTTCATGATAGGATATATATCGCGTCCATGGGCATGAGCACAAGGTTCAAGGTCGACTCCCACTTCTCCAATGCATACCCTATCATTCACTTCTCATTCTCAAAGAAGTTGTATGGTAGAAAATTATCTGCTAAACACTAGAAGGGTTGACTTGTCAAAACCTTCCGGTTCATACGGTTTTTAAGGAAGGTATAGGTTCAACCCAATGGGGCTTCTTAGAAACATATACCACAAGTTTCAAGAGTAAATATCACAAGCTCGAAAGCAGAGCAAGGTTGAGAAGGTAGATGATACAATTTACCAAAGGCATTATGTATCCAAGGGAAGGCTCACAAGGTTATTGAATATGAAGGGCGTTGTCAGGTAAAATCCAACAATGGATCGGGTGATCCACAACGGAGCTGATGTGAGTATCGGTACTCAACCAGAGGAAGAAAGAATGCACGTGCATCATATTATAGGACAACGGAATAATTTGATGCTTAGATAACAAAGGAATTATGATTTCCAAAACAAAGGATCAGAAGCAGACGCTCTGACCAAGGATGGATAAGTTCAATAGACTTAGGGGCACAATCGACGACAATTGATTGGTTGAGAACCAGCTCATGTTCAAAAATGACGTCTGAGCCGGAAGGAGGAATTCTAGGATCTGTTTGAGGATTGCGAGCATTCGCAACAAATCGAATCAACGGACTCAAATGATAATGACAATGGATGTCAACAAGATTACTAGACTTATGGGATTAACCATAATGCAAGTAATCAAGCATTTCAAGAGCAATAGGATGCTCATGATTTTCGGAAGATCGAATGGTATTTCGAGGATTCGTAACATACATGCATCAACTGGGGATGAGTGGATACTTGGTAAGTGCGAGAAATTATCCGTAGGGGTATTCATGGGGCAAGAAATACAAGGCGGTAAGCTCAAAGGATTCTCGGAATAACAAGAGCAGTTCGAGGCATCTTGTATTAACAAGATCAATGGGGTTGAATGTAAGACTGGCAAGTGTATACGGTTATCCCTAAGGATATAACAGTGGTAGGGTATGCAAAAAGCGATGACACAAGGTCTTGAGAGAACACTATAAAGTATCTTCGGAATCTCCTGGTGCAGTAGGCGATCATCTGTACTAAGGGGCCCTCCGGGAGGAAGTGATCACGAGATCCTAATGTTAGAGTTAGTAAAACCATTTAAACCCGAATAGAAAAGAGTTCAAAGTCCCAGAGTATAGATCGAGGAGTAAAAGATCCTAGTACTACCCAATGGCGACGTGGGCCCATAAGGCACACAGCCATGTTAGTAAAAGTTTTTGCAATGTCTAGACTCAACTTCGGCCAAGGAGTTGGAAAGGGGGATTCCTACAGGCAGTCGGCTCTGATACCAACTTGTGACGCCCCCGATTCAATCGTACACTAATCATGCATGCAAATGTGTACGATCAAGATCAGGGACTCACGGGAAGATATCACAACACAAATCTACAAATAAAATAAGTCATACAAGCATCATAATACAAGCCAGGGGCCTCGAGGGCTCGAATACAAGTGCTCGATCATAGACGAGTCAGCGGAAGCAACAATATCTGAGTACAGACATGAGTTAAACAAGTTTGCCTTAAGAAGGATAGCACAAACTGGGATACAGATCGAAAGAGGCGCAGGCCTCCTGCCTGGGATCCTCCAAACTACTCCTGGTCGTCGTTAGCGGGCTGCACGTAGTAGTAGGCACCTCCAGTGTAGTAGGAGTCATCGTCGACGGTGACGTCTGGCTCCTGGACTCCAGCATCTGGTTGCAACAACCAGAAAGAAAGGAAAGGGAAAAAAAAGGGGGAGAAAGCAACCGTGAGTACTCATCCAAAGTACTCGCAAGCAAGGAACTACACTACATATGCAGGGGTATATGTGTAAAGGGCCATATCAGTGGACTGAATTGCAGAATGCCAGAATAAGAGGGGGGTAGCTAGTCTTATCGAAGACTACGCTTCTGGCAGCCTCTGTCTTGCAGCATGTAGAAGAGAGTAGACTGAAGTCCTCCAAGTAGCATCTCCAAGTAGCATCTCCAGTAGCGTCGCATAGCATAATCCTACCCGGCGATCCTCCCCTCGTATCCCTGAGGGAGAGCGACCACCGATTGTATCTGGCACTTGGAAGGGTGTGTTTTATTAAGTATCCGGTTCTAGTTGTCATAAGGTCAAGGTACAACTCCAAGTCGTCCTGTTACCGAAGATCACGGCTATTCGAATAGATTAACTTCCCTGCAGGGGTGCACCAACTTACCCAACACGCTTGATCCCATTTGGCCGGACACACTTTCCTGGGTCATGCCCGGCCGCGGAAGATCAACACGTCGCAGCCCCACCTAGGCACAACAGAGAGGCCAGCATGCCGGTCTAAACCTAAGCGCACAGGGGTCTGGGCCCATCGCCCATAGCACACCTGCACGTTGCGAGGACGGCCGAAAGCAGACCTAGCCTAGTGGCGTTCCAGTCCAATTCGGCGCGCGCCGCTCCGTGGCTGACGTATGAAGTGCTTCGGCTGATACCACGACGTCGGGATACCCATAACTACTCCCGCGTAGATGGTTAGTGCGTATAAGCTCATAGCCAACTCAGATCAAATACCAAGATCTCGTTAAGCGTGTTAAGTATCCGCGAACACCGAACAGGGCCAGGCCCACCTCTCTCCTAGGTGGTCTCAACCTGCCCTGTCGCTCCGCCACAAAGATCCACACAGAGGGCCGTCGGGACAAAGGTCCTTTCAGCCCCCAATCCGTGAATCACTCGCGGGTACTCTTCGAGCTGACCCGACTTTAGTCACCATCTGTATAGTATGTATGGATAGTATATACCCGTGATCACCTCCCAAGTGATCACGGCCCGATAGTATAGCAAGGCAGACTGACAAGAATGTAGGGCCAAAGATGATAAACTAGCATCCTATACTAAGCATTTAGGATTGCAGGTAAGGTATCAATAGATGTAGCAACAATGTCAGGCTATGCATCAGAATAGGATCAACGGAAAGCAGTAACATGCTACACTACTCTAATGCAAGTAGTATAGAGAAAAGAGTAGGCGATATCTGGTGATCAAGGGGGGGGGGCTTGCCTGGTTGCTCTGGCAAGAAGGAGGGGTCGTCAACTCCGTAGTCGAACTGGGCAGCAGCAGTGTCGGTCTCGTAGTCTACCGGAGAGAAGAGGGGGAAGAAACAATGAATACCGTGTAAAATGATGCATAACAGGACAACAAGCAGAGCTAGACGTGTTCTAACGCGGTAGTAGGTGATACCGACGAAGGGGGAAAGCATCCGGGAAAGTATTCCCGGTGTTTCGTGTTTTCGGACAAATGAACTGGAAGGGAAAGTTGCGTGTTTGATATGTTAGGGGTGTGTGGTGGACGAACGGGCTGCGTATCCGGAATCGTCTCGTCGTTCTGAGCAACTTTCATGTTGAAAATATTTTAATCCGAGTTACGGATTAAAAGATATGATTTTCTAAAGATTTTATTAATTTCTGTAATTTAATTAATTATTTAAATAAATTCGAAATTAGAGTTATGATATCAGCATGATGTCATGCTGACGTCAGCAGTCAACAGGGTTGACTGGTCAACCTGACCAGTGGGTCCCACTGGTCAGTGACACATTTTTAATTAGGCGTATTAGTTAACCTAATTAGTATTAATTAGGGGTGGGCCCCACTGTCATTGACTAACTAACTAACTAATTAACATATCAGGTTAATTAGGTAACTAATGTGTAATTAGATTAATTAGTTGCTTAATTTAACTAATCAAAATTAATTAAATTAATTAATTAATTAATTAATTAATTTATTATTAATAATTCTTGTTTCTTCTTCTTTTTTTTACTTAACAGAAACGTTCTGGGGGCCGTGGGGCCCCCGTGTCATTGGGTGAGGGCACAAGCGGGCACGGGCACGCGTTAACGGGCGCTGGGGCGTGCGTACCCAGCGACCAGTACCCGGCGGCTGGGGGGAAGGAGTGGTTGAGGCCAAGCGGCCGGACCAACATGCCGCGGCGAACGCGGCGCTGACGCGGCTTGCTAGAGCCGGCGAGGTAGGAGGGAGGGCTTGCCAGCGGAGAGGGCGGCGATGGCCGGGGCGCGGGTGAGCAGGGGGCCACGGCGGCGTGCTCGGGCGTCGACGGGGTGATGCAGAGCCGCGGCAGGGGCGCGCCTGTGCGAGGACGAGGCCAGGCGCGGCGCTGGCAGATGGTTGCGTGCGCCAGCAGAGGCGGCGTCAGGCGTGAGACCGTTGTGAGCAGGGGAGGAGGAGGAAAGGTGCTCACAGGGAGGGCCGCGTAGGGTCTAGGCAGTGGGGGTTGAGGAGGAGGGCGGAGACGACGGCGTCGAGGAGGCAGTCCGGTGAGGGAGGGCGAAGCAGTCCGGCGGGGGGAGGTTCGGCGAGGTGGCCTCCGGTGAGGTCCTCGGGCGGCGGTTGTGTCGTACGGCGACGGCGTCGATGAAGGGGGCATCGGGCTCATTGCCCCT
>NC_057795.1:285875720-285936224 GCF_018294505.1 Triticum aestivum | reverse complement strand
GGTGGTGGATTAGGGTTTGGGCAGGGGGTGTATAGGGAGTGGGGTGGGCCGGTTGGGTCGGTCGGCTGGGCCTTGGCCCAGTTGGCCAGGGGGAGGGGGGTTGTTTCCTTTTCTCTTTACTTTTGTTAGGTTTTCTTTTTTTATTCCTTTTCTTTTATTTATTTCCTTTTATGTTTTAATTCAATTTAAAATATTTATGTATTCTGTAAAAGTGTGTTTCCTTCATCTTAGATATCTAAACATTATTTGGCACAACCAGAACATTTTATTTTTAATGTTTGAAAACTTTGATGTTTGCCTTTAATTAAATTTGAATTTGGATCGGTTTTGAACTATCGAGAGTTTATCAACAGTAAGCGAGGTGACGTGGCATTGTTAACGTGGGATTACTGTAACCTGATTATCCGGGCGTCACAGTCCAGATAGCCTACGAAGGAATTACTTACACCTGAGGATGAGCATCATAGACTTGTTGATGGAGAAGGGTTGATGATGATGATGACGACGAATTCCACCCTCCAGAGCCCCGAACGGAGTACAGATCAGCCCTCCCGATGAACAACAGGAGGTGACGGTGGCTTTGTATCGTAAAACAATGTGATTCCTTCTCTCTCTACGAGACAATACTTATAGAGTTGGACTTAGGGTAAACAGAGGCTCCAGGGGCCGACAAGCTCACCAGGCGCGCCCTAGGGGGATGGGCGTGCCCCCTGAGCTTGTGGCTCTAGGTAGTCCCGCTCGAGTAGTTCTCTTCACCAATATTTTTTATATATTCTGGAAATATTCTCTGCAAATTTTCAGCCCAATCCGAGAACTTTTATTTCTGCACAAAAATAACACCACGACAATTCTATTGAAAATACCGTTAGTCCGGATTAGTTCCATTCAAATCATGCAAATTAGAGTCCAAACCAAGAGCAGAAGTGTTTGGAAAAGTAGATACGTTAAGGACGTATCAACTCCCCCAAGCTTAACTCATTGCTTGTCCCCAAGCAATTTGGTTGAAAAACTGAAAGTGATAAAGAAAAACTCTTACAAACTCTTTTTGTTCTTGTTGTTGTATATATGCTTAACTAATGTTCAATTTTTTTAGCAAAGATTATGAACTAACCATGTGTATGATAACACTTAAGTCTCACATCTACTCATACTAATAACATAACCAACTAGCGAGCAATAATAAGATATCCCGGATGCCAACAATTTGTCAAAACAATCATGATATAATATTATAACATGGTATCTCGCAAGCCCTTTCTTAGACTGCAAAACATAAATGTAGAGCACCTCTCAAGTTCAAGCGACGATGATACGTCTCCATCGTATATACTTTTCCAAACTCTTTTGTCCTTGTTTTGGACTCTAATTTGCATGATTTGAATGGAACTAACCCGGACAGACGTTGTTTTCAGCAGAACTGCCATGGTCTTATTTATGTGCAAAAATAAAAGTTCTCAGATTGACCTGAAAATTTACGAAGATTTTTTGTGGAACATATAAAAAATGCCGGCGCAAGAAATTACCAGAGGGGGTCCACCCAGAGGCCACAAGCTTGGGGCGCCCCTGGGGCTCGCCTAGAAGGGCTGTGGGCCCCTGGACCTCCTCCGACCCTAACTCCAACTCTATATAACCCTATTCAGGGAGAAAAAACCAGAGAGAAGGATTCATCGCATTTTACGAACCGGAACCACCGTCGATCTTCATCAGGAGGGCTAATCTGTAGTCCGTTCGGGGCTTCGGAGAGGGGGATTTGTGGCCGCCATCATCACCAACCTTCCTCCATCACCAATTTCATGATGCTAACCAGCATGCGTGAGTAATTCCATCATAGGCTTGCTGGACGGTGATGGGTTGGTTGAGGTTTATCATGTAATCGAGTCAGTTTTGTTAGGTTTTAATCCCTAGTATCCACTATGTTCTGAGATTGATGTTGCTATGACTTCGCGCTTAATGCTTGTCACTAGGGCCCGAGTGCCATGATTTCAGATCTGAACCTATTATATTTTCATGAATATATTTGTGTTATTGATCCTATCTTGCAAGTTGTAGACACCTATTACGAGTTATGATCCGCATACCCCAAGGTGACAATAATTGGGATTCTTTCCGGTGATTACCGTAGTTTGAGGAGTTCATGTATTCACTAAGTGTTAATGTTTTGTTCCGATTCTCTATTAAAAGGAGGCCTTAATATCCCTTCGTTTCCATTAGGACCCCGCTACCACGGGAGGGTAGGACAAAAGATGTTGTGCAAGTTCTTTTCCATAAGCACGTATGACTATATACAGAATACATTCCTACATTATATTGATGTATTGGAGCTAGTTCTGTGTCACCCTAGGTTATTACTGCTACATGATGAATATCATCCAACAGAATTACCATTTCTAATCCATTGCCTATGAGCTTTTCACATTTGATCTTTGCTAAGTTACTTTCGTTGCTACTGCTGTCACAATCACTACAAACTGCTATTGTTACTTTTGCCACTGTTACCGTTACTTCCATACTACTTCGCTACTAAATACTTTGCTGCATATATATATATATATATATATATATATATATATATATATATATATATATATATATATATATATATATATAAAGTTCTTCAGGTGTGGTTGAATTGACAACTCAACTGCTAATACTTGTGAATATTCTTTAGCTCCCCTTGTCTCGATTCAATAAATTTGGGTTGAATACTCTACCCTTGAAAACTGTTGCGATCCCATATACTTGTGGGTTATCAAGACCTTTTTCTGGCGCTGTTGCCTGGGAGCATAGCTCTATTCTCTGAGTCATTTCGGATTCATATCTGTTGATCACTATGAAGAATTTGAAAGATACCAAAACCAAGATTTTTTCCTCTAGGACTAGGGGAGGTAAGGAACTGCCATCTAGCTCTGCACTTGATTCACCTTCTGTTTAGAGTAAGCTTGCGACACCACCACCTGCTATTGATTTTGATATGTCACAAGTTATTGATGATGCTACTTCTACTATGCATGATGCTTATGATGATACTACTACTTTGATTGATAATAATGTGCCACTGGGTGAATTTCTTAATGAACAACTTGCTAGAGCTAAAGATATTGAGAATGTTGAAACTGATGATATTTCTGAAACTGATGAATTATTGAAACTAAAAACTTTGAAACACTTGTTAGACCTAGCTCTCCTAGATATGATTTGCCTGTTATAATTGAGGGTTATGTTATGGATGGAGAGGTAGCTAGGGACTTTCTTGCTTGTAAGCATATAGAGGATCATAAGAAATTGCTTGCCAAGTTGAAAGAAAAATCTTTGAATGCTAGAATGCAATATGATCCTAAGTTTGCTACGTCACTATCTTTGTTACTGATAAGGATTATGAATTCTCTGTTGATTCTGAGTTAATTACTTCGGTTGAATCTAATCCTTTCCATGGTTATGTATCTGAAACTGTTGGGCACATCTTACTAAATTGAATGATATAGCCACCCTATTTGCTCATGAGGAAAACATCCGTTATTACTATATTCTTAAGTTGTTTCCTTTCTCATTAAAGGGTGATGCTAAGATATGGTTTAATTCTCTTGCTCCTGGTTGTGTGCGTAGTCCCCTGGATATGATATACTACTTTTCTGAAAAATATTTTCCTGCTCATAAGAACAAGCTGCTTTACAGGAATTATTTAACTTTGTGCAAATTGAAGAAGAGAGTCTCCCACAAGTTTGGGGGAGGCTTCTCCAATTACTTAATGCTTTGCCTGATCATCCTCTCAAGAAAAATGAAATACTTGACATATTTTATAATGGACAAACTGATGCTTCTAGGGTCCACCTAGATAGTTGTGCTAGTTGTGTTTTCAGGGAATGAACTATTGAACAAGTTGAAGTCCTATTGAATAATATATTGAGTAATGATAATGATTGAACTCTTTCCGAACCACCACATAAGCCAACTCCAAAGAAGAGGGGTATTCTATTTCTCAGTCCTGAAGATATGCAAGAGGCAAACAAATCTATGAAAGAAAAAAGTATTAAAGTTGAAGATGTTAAGAATTTACCACCTATTAAATAAATACATGGCCTTAATACCCCGACACAGGTATTAGAGTTAAATTCTCTCTATAGATTTGTTGAAGGTGATATTCCCTATAATAAATCTTCTAGTCAATGCTTCGATGAATTTGATAACTTTATTGTTAAACAAGAAAACTTCAATGCATATGTTAGTAGACAATTGAAACGAAATGCTTTTATGCTTGAACACTTGGGTGATTATATGTGTAGAACTACTAATGATCTCAAGATTGTTAGTAAACATGCTTCTATGGTAAAAACTCAAGTAGAACAAGTTCTCAAGGCACAAAATGATTTGCTCAATTTAATGAATAACAAGATGAATGATCATGCTGTTAGAGTTATGACTAGGGGTGGTAAAATGACTCAGGAACCTCTGTATCCTGAAGGTCACCCTAAGAGAGTTGAACAAGACTATAAGAGAATTAATATTGAGGCACCTAGGCCATCTAAAAATAAAAAGAAGGAGGATAGGAATTTGCATGCTTCTAGCGAACCTGTTATAGACACACGTGAGAACCGAAATGATATTTCTATTTCTGATGCTGAAACACAATCTGGAGACGAACATGAGCCTAGTGATGATGTTAATGATGGTGGTCATGTTGATGCTCAACCTAGTAATGATAATGATGTGGAGATAGAACCTGCTATTGATCTTGATAACCCACAACCTAAGAATAAAAGATATGATAAAAGAGACTTCATTAATAGGAAACATGGCAAAGAAATAGAACCATGGGTTCAGAAACCCTTGCCCTTTCCTATTAACCATCCAAGAAAAAGGATGAGGACGAATTTGAGCGCTTTTTTGAAATGCTGTGACTTGTCTTTTTGCGTATGGGTTTGACTGATATTCTGAAAATGTCTCCTTATGCTAAGTATATGAAAGATATTGTGACAAATAAAAGAAAGATACCGTAAACTGAAATTTCCACCATGCTTGCTAATTATACATTTAAGGGTGGAATACCAAAGAAACTAGGAGATCCAGGAATACCAACTATACCATGCTCCATTAAAAGAAACTATGTTAAAACTGCTTTATGTGACCTAGGAGCCGGTGTTAGTGTTATGCCTTTCTCTTTATACCGTAGACATGATTTGAATAAGTTGACACCCACTAAAATCTCTTTGCAAATGTCTGACAAATCAACTGCTATACCTATCGGTATTTGTGAGGATGTGCATGTCATAGTTGCAAATGTTACTATCTTAACGGACTTTGTTATTCTTGATATACCCGAGGACGACAGTATGTCGATCATCCTTGGTAGACCCTTTTTGAATATTATAGGGGCTATTATTGATTGCAACAAAGGCAATGTCACTTTTCATGTTAATGGTACTGAGCATACGGTACACTTCCCGAAGAAACAACCTCAAGTGAATAGTATTAATTCTATTGGAAAAATTTCAACAATTACTATTAGAGGTTTTGAATTCCCTATTCCTACTGTCAAAAAGAAATATGATATTCTTATTGGTGGGGACATGCATATCCCCGTTGAGGTAACCTAGTGTTATATGAGATTCTCTGATTTCATGTCATCCGAAAGAAGTTTGTTAATAAGACTTGATCACCTTGTTACTGGTTCCTTTTGATGGGCATGAGATGGATGAATTTAGTAAACACAACTTTCTATACCCACTTTTTACTTTATGTTATTTAGAATAAATAAAGCAAATATACTATTATTTTTCTATTTTCTGAATTATCCATGCAATAAAAAATGACCAGAAAATAAAAGTTCTCCAAATGCCTAGAAAATTAAGTATGAATTTTTTTGTAATATTTAAGAAATTTTGGCACTGAAAACACATCAAGGGGCGCACCAGTGGGCCACAAGCCCACAGGGCGCGCCAACCCTGGGTGCCCCTAGAGGGCTTATGGGTCCCACGTGGGTCCCCCTCACTTATTCCAGCACCCATCCACTTCGTCTTCCTCTAGAAAAAATCCCACCATTGCTCAAACCCGTGTTCTTGCTCATTTTGTTGCCATTTTTGACCTCCTTGCTCGGAACTCCATTTCCGAAACTGTTTCGGGGGATTGTTCATCGGTATGTGACTCCTCCAATGGTTCAATTAGTTTTTATTCTAGTGCTTTATATATTGCAAATTTTTGTTGCTATGGTGACCTTGTTCTTGCACTTCTACAGGATGGTCCAAACGCGACAGTCGAATCCGAGACCCTTCGACGAAACTGTGTGCGATGCATCAATCACAAATGGTGATGTAATAAAACCGTCAAAAAAAGATGCAAAATGTTTGCGATGGTGGGGACATCAAACACGGTTCATATTAGATTTGTGTGTGCAATGAGTGGCAAACGGTTAATCCAAAAGAACTTTTTGCGATGATGCACAACAATAGAAACGGGCAGCCAGATGAGGGTGTGTGGGATATACGTCATACAATTCACTAGGATGAACTCTGTGTGATTAGGTAACACAATGGAAATGGTTCAACTGAACAAGATGTGTGTGATACATGGTAAACATGTCCGTAATCAGAAATGTGTGCAAAGACCAATAATAACACAAACGATTGCTGCTAATGAGCCATGTGATTTGCTCTATCTATAGAAGAATAACATGTAGATATATAACTGAAATAAACATCCAATTACATAAGTGACTATACAGATCATTCGCACACACCTCAATAAACAATTGCATGTATTCTAAACTAGGAGAAACGATCGTATAGTCATCTACTTCTTGTGATGCGCCCGCCACTGCTCTGTGGCTTGATCCCTCGTCTGGGGCAGGAAGAAGACACTTTCTCATGTCAATGATCCACCTGTACATCTCATAGCTTGTGTACGCGTCCTTGGCCGCGTACTTGACGTGTTGTTCATCCAGGCTCTCATGCCAGACACTGTGTCAGGCGTTCTTGTCGTTCTTTCTCTCATCCTTCATCTTCATGTAGTAGGGGTCGATGATGGCCGAGGCGAGGTCAACTAGGGAGTTATGTTTGTTGTTGTCGCCGCCCCAGACCTTGTAGTGGTCCTGGACATTCACAAGATTCTGGCATTTCAAGCACGAAACCTTGAGCGCTTTTAGATTGTTGGTGGTGTCTACTGTAGCGAAATTGTAGTTGGAGCTGTTGATAAACCCGGAGAAATGCTCGCAAGGCCTTGTGGCCAGGTGGTAGTGGTAGACGAGGACATCATGTCGCATAGAAAACTGGGTGATGACAACCTTTTGATCGTGCCCGGCACGACTGATGGTGTACTCGAGGTCGAAGTCGACCACTTGGTACTTGTCCTCGGCAAGCAACTGCTCCATATTTTGGATGGAGCTCTCCACTGAGACTGGTTCATTTGTGTACACCACCGAGAGGGCCTTCCCCCTCATGTGGGTGTCCACTACGTGATGCATGGTGAACTGCCCGCCGTTGTCGTCGTTGGCCGCTGGGAGCGCCCTTGGAACCACTGGATGTCCGCTTTGTATGTGTCATCGTGGGTGTTCTTATTGTGTCGTATGACGCGAGAGATGAAGGTAAATGGCCGCAGAAATAAATGGGGGTCGAGCGGCCTGGATTCTTGGTGTGTCCGCATGGCAGTTTTTGCAGCGAGTAACTACATCATCGCGCCGCGCTCGGCGCAACCGCATGCACACGAACGTCCATGATCGTGCGCCGGCCCAAACACTGGCATTACGCATGGAGGGATGAGGGAAGAGCGCCCGGAGGGACGCGAGAGCAGAGCACACACAGCGGGACGGAAGCAGAGCGCGCCGAGATCGCCTCAACCGCAAGCAACCACACTCATAGAGCAGTTGAACACGCAGGAAATGGTCGCTTACAAGCTGGCCGAAAGTTGCGTTGTTGCGTAGAGAGCGGCCGTGTGCACCTCCGCCTTGGTCTATTAGTCCCATTTATATTCTGTGCCATACTTTGCCCTTAAATTTAACCAACAAAATGTTAATGCATGTTATAAAAATTATATAATTGGAAACTATGTTCAAATACGAATCCAATGATATAATCCTTGGCAACATCCATTAGTATTTTATTAGTTAAATCCTATTTATAAACCAGGATGGGGGTATAGTAGGCAATTAAATCATAATTTTTTTTATTAACCGTATGTGTACATGGCCTTTCGTCCTCCTCTCGCACGTCTTGTCACCCCACTGCCGCAGACGGCTTACAGCGCAAGCTTGCGCAGCGCGTGGGGGCATTCTTTTGGCCAAACAGTGGCTCGAAGTGGTGCCAATGAATTGTAGGTGAGCCCGTTCCCGCGCAACCTCACAGGTTCCCACGAAAGCTTCCCGGCCGACTCGGTGAAATCCCCTAAAATCCCAATGCATGCCGGCCTGCTATATAAACCCTCATGGCCGGCGAGTCCTGCGTCGCATTTCCCCTC
This sequence comes from Triticum aestivum, assembly GCF_018294505.1. Classification (NCBI taxonomy): domain Eukaryota; kingdom Viridiplantae; phylum Streptophyta; class Magnoliopsida; order Poales; family Poaceae; genus Triticum; species Triticum aestivum. The sequence goes on along the minus strand of NC_057795.1, from coordinate 285,927,782 downwards.
CTTCCCTATAGCTTATCTCGTCTGCTTCTCCCACAATCGCCAATGGAACCAGTCTGTCATCGTCGCTCAGCCACTCCGCCTTCATCAGAGGAAAGCTCCAACTGGGCGGCTACACTGCGGCGGCGGCAAAGTCCCCGGCATACTGTAGTGCACGTGACGTACCTGTTGGGTGTGCGTGGAACACCCACCAAACGCTCCATCCCTGCTGCCCGTCGGTAGCTGTTGCCAGCTGCCATTGCCGCCACCCCACCATCTGCCGCCATGGCCGTCACACCAGCGTCGAAAGCCAGGGCCATCGCCTACTCCGCCACTGCAACCGAAGTCGGGAGGTGGCCATCATGGCCGCCACCCCACTGCCAGCCACTGTGGCCATCACCCGCTCCGCCGTCGCAGCCCGAAGGCAGGAGGTGGTGTTCATGGCCGCCAACCCATCATCGGCCGCCGTGGCCTCCAGCCCACCGTCGACCACTGGGGTCATCACCCGCTCAGCCACCACCGCCTAAAGGGAGGAGGCAGAGGTGGAGGCCCGCATGTGCTGCAGCAATCTTGCACGCTACACCGAGTTCCTGTGGGAGGAGGAGGAGCGCCTCGTCGAGCACGCAAAGAGCCTTACCGCCGCAGTGACTGCAGCACACGCTGCCGCAAAGGCGAGGAATCAGGAGATCTACGAGGAGAACCACTGCTTCGAGAGGGGTCGTTTGGAGCGGTAGAGGGCATTTGAGGTAAGCGTCGCTGAAGGTGCAGCAGCGGCAGGCACCGTATTGCAGTTGTCCAGCTCGTTGGTAGGCTCCTCCTCCTTTGCCTCTTCCTGAGCGTGCTCGGCAGAGGAGAGGCTGCCGGAAGTAGTACAAAGCCCCTCCGCAATAGTAGTATTTAGGGGCTATTTTGTTCAGTTCATCTGACTATAGATGTGGTGAAACTGTACAACATACTTAAAATTAGCTAGTATATATAGTTGAACTAGCTATTTCAGTACGTGGTTGGCAACAATTGGGGAAAATTTTGGTCGGTTCAGCTGTCGATTTGAACTGTTTGTATAAAGAATGACTGCTTAATCTATGAATGAAATATGTGCTTAATTATAGAATTTTAGTTGCAAAAATTAGATAGTGCTAGTTATTTTTAGCTGCATATTTTGACAAATCTCAGTGTTACAAGGTTGACAAATGACAATGTTACAAGATCAACAAATGTCAATCTTTCCAGTTTGACAAACAACAATATACCCAATATGACAGATGCAAATCTTACCAAATTATTGTCTGTACGTGGTTGCACACGGGTCATCCAAAACAACCGTTTGCGTTGAAGGGATGTACAAATCCTGCTTGACACATTTTCTCTTGGCTTAGTGCCGAAGTCTGGCTTTGCATACCGTATCCAATTTGATCCGTTTGGGTTGAAGAGATGCACAAGTCCCACACTATGAATTTTCCCTTGACTTACGGGGGAAGACCATAGTTCTCACTTTGCAAACGGGTGTTCTATCTAAAACGTTCGCGATCAAGAGCTGCAGAAATCCTGCTTGACACATTTTCCCTTGGCTTCCTGGGAAGCTATCGGTTTGCATACGGGTGTTCGAACTAAAACTTTGCGATGAGTGTTTTATATTTAAAACCATTGATGTTTTTTCAAAAGAAAATCATTTGTAAGTCTGTACATTAATAAAGGAAAATGCAAGTTCGTTCAAACCATATCTTTCATTCAGTCACACTGCTAATTTATATTCATATGATCGAGATACAGTATTAAAACCAAAAACAATATTTCCGGCAGCGGCGAAGGCGGAGTGCCGCGCCGGCGTTGCCATTGTCGTCCTCCGGGACGTCGTTGTTGAAGTCTTCAAGGCAGCACAAAATGTTCTTCACTTGGAAATCAAACATCATGTCGTTGTGCGATCGATGGGCGGGGCGCGGAGGACGACAACTGGCTGCGCTGCGAGGTAGTGGTCGACAGCGGCGTCCCATGCCGCCGAGGGGGGGGCACCCATGGGCACATGCACTGCTGGTGCAGGAAAATGCATGGGGACTGGCAGCGCAGTGGGTGGAGGGGCGCGCACGGGCGCGGGCGCTAGCGCTGGCATGTACACGAGCTTGCACAGGTCCGCAGAGACCTCGCTGACGTCTACGGCTTCCAGCTCTGCGATAGTGCTTGGCGACCAGCCCGTCAATGCTATAGGGATGGCCCTGGCACGGGTGTGGGGATGGGAGCTGGGATGGTGCGGGGGCAGCAACCGCTGCGGCCAGCTCGTTCAGGGCCATGTCCATGCGGCCCCATTCCTCCTTATTTTCTATCTCCTACGACTCGGAGTCGACTTCACCAAACTTGAAGACTAGTGGCAGATGATCCTTCTGCGCCATGGCATTGGTGGAGGTCTACGGGAGGGAGGGGAATGGGAGGCGAACAGTAAGGCCACCTGTATTAAAAAGCAGCTCGGGCGCCATTAATGGAAAGGATGCGAGCAAGGCGGGCGGCCATGGAAGTCAAAGGGATCGCTTCCCAGTGAGCTTGCGCAGCGTACAGCTCACACACTTCCGGGTGAGCCTGCGCATTGGAGGACGGCTTGCACGCCTCTCGGTCAGCCTGCACACCGGACTGCGCTTGCACGCCTCCCGTTCAGTCAAGTAGCTGTCCGAACGGCACCTCCTATAGCCATTAAAACCAAGACACGTGGCGTCACGTGAATGGTTAATACAACGCACACGATTTAAATTATACAAACTTTTGAGACATTAAAGTGGCAGCTACTTTTTCAAAATGCTTTTGTTGGCTGTTATTCAAGTGCGCCTTCTCTCAAAATGGACACAAAAAATACCACAACATGTCTGGTGCCATTCCATGATAGCATGCCAAGTTTCATGAATTTCAGTTGAGTTTTGGATTTACTAGAATTTAAAGTATCTCAACATTTTGTCGGCAATCAACAGTGCCCCGGTGTTTGAAATTCATTCCCATTTCTTGCATGGGACCTAAGCATGCACCGAAGGATACACATTTCATATGGCAACCCATTTTTTTGCACTGGAGCATGTGCATGTAGTTCAAATTTGAATTATGCACATAAAATGCCTAGAAAAACCCAGTTAATGTATAAAAATGTTCAAGCGAACACCAAAAATTCCCAAAAACTGACACAACACTCCTGTCGTTCTATATTGACACTAGAAAAATTTTGAAAGCAAGAAGAGGCAACGGATATCGTTTCGTCCCCAAGGTGCCACGTTCCCTACCGGAAACCATCAGGCTCGTCGTGAGAAGCTCTGGTTTTCGAGAACCATATACCCAAACCTGCCCCAAATGGGACAAAATTTTTACTATAGCATGTTGATGCGCTCCATGATAGCATGTCAAGTTTGATGAACTTCAGACGAGTTTTGGATTTACTAGAATTTAAAACCATGTATCTTAATGTTTGCGGCCGAGTGACGGTGGCAGGGTGTGTGACATTCATTCCCATTTCTTGCATGGGACCTAAGCATGCAACCAATGGCATAGATTTGAATTTTCAACCAATTTATATGCATTAGAGCATGTGCCTGTAGTTCAAATTTGAATTATGCACATAAATGCATTGAAACTCAGGTAATGTATAAAAATGTCCAAACGAACCCCGAAAACTCCTAAAATTAACACAACACTCATGTTGTTCTATGTTGACACTAGAAAAAAAATTGAAATCAAGAAGAGGCAACGGATATCGTTTCGTCCGGAAAGGTGAAACGTTCCCTACCGTAACCATGAGGCTTGTTGTGAGAAGCTCTGGTTTGTGAGAAGCTTATATACCCCAACCTGCCCCAAATGGGACAATATTTTTACCACGGCATGTTGATGCCGTTCCATGCTAGCATGTCAAGTTTCATAAATTTCAGACATGTTTTCGATTTACTAGAATTTAAAAACCATATATCTCATTGTTAGCGACTGAGCGACGGTGGTAAGGTATTTGACATTCATTCTCATTTCCTGCATGGGACTTAAGCATGCAACCAAGGACACACATTTCAATTTTTTACCCATTTATATGCACTGGAGCATGTGCATGTAGTTCAAATTTGAATTATGCACATAAATGCATAGAAAACTCAGTTGTATAAAAATGTCCAAGCGAACCACGAAAAATCCCAAAATTTGACACAACACTCCTGTTGTTCTATGTTGACACGAGAAAAATTATGAAAGTAAGAAGAGGCAATAGATATTGTTTCGTCCCCCAAGGTGGCATGTTCCCTATCGAAACAATCAGGCTTGTTGTGAGAGAATCTCTGGTTTGCAAGAAGCTTATACCCAAACCTGCCCCAAATGGAACAATATTTTTACCACCGCATGTCAATGATGTTCCATGATATCATGTCAAGTTTCATGGATTTCAGATGAGTTTTCGATTTACTAGAATTTTAAAACCATGTATCTCAATCTTAGCGGCCGAGCGATAGTGTCAAGGTGTTTTACATTCATTCTCATTTCTTGCATGTGACCTAAGCTTGCAACCAAGGACACACATTTGATCTTGCTACCCGTTTTTATGGACTGGAGCACGTGCATGTAGTTCAATTTTGAATTATGCACATAAATGCCTAGAAAACTCAGTTAACCTATAAAAATGTCCAAACGATCCCCAAAAATTCCAAAATTTAACACGACACTCCTGTTGTTCAATGTTGACACCAGTAGAAAATTGAAAGCAAGAAGAGGTGACGAATATCGTTTTGTCCACAAAGGTGACATGTTTCCCTAACAGAACCATGAGGCTTCTTGTGAGAAGCTCTGGTTTGTGAGAAGCTTATACCATAACCTGCCCCAAATGGGACAATATTTTTTACCCCAGCATGTTGATGCCATTCCATGATAGCATGCCAAGGTTCATGAATTTTAGACGGGTTTTGGATTTACTAGAATTACAAAAGCAAGTACCTCAACATTTGCCAGAGAGCCATGGTGCCGTGGTGTTCGGAATTCATCCCCATTTCTTGCATGGGACATAAGCATAATCCCATGCACACATATATGATTTTACAACCCATGTTGGTGCACCGGAGCATGTGCATGTAGTTTAATTTTAAATTGTGCACCTGAAATGGCTAGAAAACCAATTTAATGTATAAAATGTCCAAACGAACCCTAAATAATTCCAATTTTTTACGACATATATATAGTTGCATGTTCACAGCAGATAAAAGTTCTAGCAGTTCAAACACCCTCCATTGTCGCTGTGACCCCATTATGTAATTCGAATCAAGATGGAAAATCAAGTAGATCCCACACAGTTTATTATCACCAACCGTGTGAGATACAACAAAAAATATCTTGGAGCACCGTCAGTGTATAGTACGCCTATGGCTTACGCGAGAAGGTGCATTAGCTACAGTCCACAACCGGTGTGTCAAGCTCACTAGCTCGCTCCCCAAATACCATTTCATTGTTCAATCGTCGCCGATGAAAGATGGGGACATGGACCCGCGTCGTGAGGGCAACTTCGGTGGCCCACTCTGGTGAGAGCGTGGCTACAGCCGCCATGCGCGTGCTAACAAGGTGCATGAGCGCGGCGGCAATCTGGGACCAGGCGGCCAAGGCAGCCCAAACGACCATTGTGGCTTCTCAGGTGGCGGCAACAACATCTGCCTCGGGGATAGCAACTGGCGAGAGCGGCACAACAGCTGTCCGTTCCACAGCGGCGGCCTTAGCCCTGATGGAGGCCACCCACGAACATGTCGAGGCCGCACACGTCCAGCTCATGGCGGTCACCGCACAAATCGAACGAAACTTCTCCGCCAACGGTCGGCAACCAACGACCGAAGAGTTTGCAATCGCCAAGAGTGTTCGAGCAGCCGTCCGTTCCTCTACCGCATACCTTACCACGACGGAGCCTGTCCAAGCCTAGATCGCGGCCACCCACGCCCAGCTCGTGGCGGCCTTTTCCAAAGAGATGGCGGGTGCGGATGGCGAGATGCTTGCCGAATATGGTGCGATGGATGCCATGGAGCCCCTTCCCCAGGAGACCTTTGGGCGTGAGCTGGACATGGAGGAGGCGGCGGAGATCGACAAGCACCAGCCATAGTAGTACTCTTTGTTTTGTTTAATTAAGTGTGTTGGTCTTTAATTTGTTAGGGTAATGTTTAGGTTAACTAGCTTTGTTTAATTGCTGAACTTGCTCGATTAAGAAGTGTGGGTGTGCTGTAGTCTCCTTTGTGTACCCAAATTATGCAATGACGTGGGTGGTAACTAGGGAAATTCAAACCAAAATTTTTGACGTTCAAACTCATCACACACGGGTTAAGCTATCTGAATCGTTTGTGATGTTCACATATCGTACACAGTTCTGAATAAGGGACCGTGTCTGATGACACTTTGGCGCCAACTTTTTTGCTGAACCAATTCAAAATTTTCATCTTTCGCGGAAATATCTACCTCCCCGCCCCCTCCCCCTTACCAAAAGCCACATTTCCGCTGTTTCCACCTTCCTTTCCAAGTTGAAACCTTCACTCCTTTCTTGCAGGGCCGCCTCCTCACCGGCGACCCTCCTTCATGATGCTCGGCCTCGTCTATCCCGACAGGTAAACCACACCCGACCCCCATCCTCCTCCTCCTCCTTCCACATCCCACATGCCCCGACCGCCGGCGTGACACCTTCCACCCAAATCACCGACCCCTCCACCAAATAAGCGCCGCCCTAAGCCATGGTGAATGTAGTATAGGAAGGAGCTCAAGGAGCATTTGGCAGCGGAGAAGCAAATCGCGGCCACACGCGTGGATGAGGTCGCGATGGCTGCCATTCGTGCCGACCCCCAGATCTTGGAGGATCACCTTGCCATTTTCTAGCTACGCCAGTTAACCATGCTCGGTTTACCCATTGCATGTGATGCTCCTGCCTTTTCTTAACAAATTCTGGTGAATTGTGCTATCAAATTTTACCATGCAATCCGTTGATCCGGTGTATATGTTCTATATGTCGTGCAATGTGGTGCTCACTTATTAACTGTTTGGTTAATTAGTTGTCATCTTCAATTAACTGTTTGGTTCAATTATGCAAATGTGATGTTCAATTCTTCAAACTGCAATTTTGTATTGTCTTCCATGTGAGAAATATTGAATTTATCTTTACAAAATACATGATTAATGAATACAATTGCTATATTTATCCAAGTTGTCAAGCATACTTGGTTTGGTTAACTATCTGATCTTCTAATATGTTATACATTGTGCAATGTGGTGCTCAGTTAACGTTTGGTTAATTTGTTGTGGTGTTTGGTTAACTATTTGGTTCAGTTCTGCAATGCGGTGTTCAACTGTTGTGGGTGCATTCTGTTATTGTATACCATGTGAGAAGTAAATCGAATTTGGATGTACCAAATACATGAGAAACAAATATAGTTTCTACATTTCCAAGTTGTTAAGCATGCTTGGTTTGGTTAACTGTCTGATCTTCTATTAGGACTATGTTATATTGTGCAATGTGGTGCTCAGTTAATGTTTGGTTCATTTGTTGTGGTGTTTAGTTAACTGTTTGGTTCAATTCTGCAATGTGATGTTCAATTGTTGTGGGTGCTTTCTGTTATTGTATACCATGAGAGAAATAAATTGAATTTGGTTGTACTAAATACATGAGAAACAAATACAATTGCTATATTTCCAAGTTGTGAAGCATGCTTGGTTTGGTTAACTGTCTGATCTTCTATTAGGAGTATATTATATTGTGCAATGTGGTGCTCAGTTAATGTTTGGTTCATTTGTTGTGGTGTTTAGTTAACTACTTGGTTCAATTTTGCAATGCGATATCCAATTGTCGTGGGTAAAATTTTGTATTGTTGTGCATGTGGGGAATGAATAGAATTTGGTTGCACTTAATACATGAGAAACATATACAAGTGCTATATTTTCTAGTTCTTAATCATGCTTGGTTTGGATAAATGGGTTTTCCACGTGGCTTGAATTAATCTAATGAATCTGCAATGTGCTTATTTTTCATCAACATATTTTACTGATAGCATGCAAACCCTCACTTAACCTGATGACTAACTACCTTATATGTGTTGCAGGGAAACAATGGGAAGCACTGAGGTTTACAATCGAGGTTAGCACATGCATGGTCGATTGTCTAGTAGCACATTATTGTGCAATTGTAGGAACAATTCTAATATTTAGTTTTTCTAACAATTTGGTCTTGCACATGTAGGTCCTGCTGTCAGAGGTTTTGACCCATTGTTCGACCCTTTTTGCATATGGGGAAATGAGTTGTCCATGAATATCCATCAAGTTAAGAAACTCAGAAATATTGTTAGGAAAAAGAAATTAGTGACAAAAAAAAATCTTCTTCTGCACAATGAAGAAGACATGATTTCACTACAAGATGCTACTAACTATTATACATTGCCTTTTTTATTCCTTTGCCCCATTTCCAGTATAGAGAATATATTTATGCACATCCTTGTTTTCAGGCCTTTCCAAAGTAGTTCACTGATGATTACCTCTCAAACCACCTCTATGGTCAGGAGGCGAGGAAGGTTTTCATACAACACCCACGATTCAATATTGAAGTGTCCTGAAGAGGATGAAGGATGGACGATCAATCATCCATAGGCACTGGCCTATTATCGCAAAGACCTTCAACATCAACGAAGGCTCACATTCGCCTTCCGCTTCAACAGTTTTCCAGATGAGATGCATCTGTCTATGTACCATCTATGATGCTAATTTTGAAAGGTTCTCGATGTTGCATGTGAAACCTGGTGCTGGTGCAGTTGTGTAATGGGGTAGCTGAGTGCTGAAGCTATATGATCTATTTCAATTATGAAGTCCTGCTTCCTTAATATGGAAATGAAATATATTGTGTGCTTAATATGAAATGTCAATTAGATTAATAAATGGATTGTTAATAATAGGGCAATTAGCTAGTTAATGGCCAATTAGCCTGCTAATTGGGTTTTTCTATTGCAAACAATTATTGAGAAAACACCGTGGGTGATTACCTCAGGCAACGCACAGAGTTTCTAGGAATAAACCGTGTTGGATCAATGAACAATCACACACAACATCCTCTTGAAAATTGTTTGCGTTAGGCTACCTTGCGCAAACGTTTACCACATAAAAACTGTGTGATGGACAACCTTTGCCACACAGTTCCTTCTATGCACCGTGTGTGATGCATTCAATAACGCAAACAATAAAATTGTTAATATCGTGTGCAATTGCAACGCTATCACAAACGATTTAGTGGGGAAAATTGTGTGTGATGTACCAGCAAACGGAAACATTTTCCTTGCAGTGACTATGTGGGATGTATATACGAACGGGAAAGTTTAGCGGGGACTAACTGTGTGCGATGTACTTACGACCGGAAACGATTTTTCCTATAATTGTATTTTTTTAGCACCACAATACGTATATCCGTACTTGATCGCTCACCGGTCGCACATGACCTCATTTTGCCGAGCGTGTGTGCCAGGAGGGCATATCCCCGGTGGTTTCTGGGTCATGTGGGAAGGACCCCCCTACCGCAGTCACTCACTAGGCGACAATTCAGAACACCGTCGTGGAAAGGTGTTAGAAACCGTTTGTGTAGCACCTCGATGTACCAGTGTTGAGCTGGCATGTCAAATTTATATGGTCCAAAGTAGTTTTCCTGCATGATATAGCCTCTAGACAGTTGTGGGAGTAGTTGCTATCAACCTTGTTGAGTTTTGTTCACTTTTATTTTGAGTCACTAAAAATTTCAAAAATTTTCAAAGGAAAGAAAAACCATGAGGAAGTGGTTAAGGGGTTCTTCAAGCCGGAATTCAGAGGGAAATGGGAATGAGGAGAAGAAGAAGCCCAAGTACAACCTTCCTCGCGCTGCGGAGGTTTGGCCATGCGAATGGCCAAGTGATGCATTCTTGAGGGAGGCCGGAATTTATGATGATTTCTATTATTTTGCGGAGAATGCTGGCATCACCGCCTTCCTCCAAGATAAGTGTGAACAATACCTCCTACTCACTAATACCTTCGTGCAAAATTTTCACTTTCATTCTAAGAAGGATCCTCCCATGGTAGAATTTCACTTGTATGATGTGCCTAAGCGAATGACACTCTATGATTTTAGCGATGTTTGCAAAATACCTTTTGAGGGTAGCGTCTGTGAGCCACGTCCTAGAGATGTGGAGGAATTTATTTCTGAAACTACTGCGGGGGAAGAGAGAGGGGTGTCGGAAGCATGAGTGGCCAGTTTACATTTTCCTGTCTTACGCTATTATTCATTAGTTGCCGAGAGATGTTTGATTGGTCGTGGGGAGGGTGAAGGCCTCAGTGCCCCGGACCTTGCCATTTTGCGCCATGCTTTATATTCGGATAGAACTTTTAGTTTAGGCGCTATTGTTGCTTGGCGGTTAAACACAAGCCATTCGAAGGGTACTATGTGTCCCTTAGTTTCCATTAGGACCCTGCTGCCACGGGAGGGTAGGACAAAAGAAGTCATGCAAGTTCTTTTCCATAAGAACTGATGTAGGGTAGAACCCTAGGGGCTGATCTTTCACGTTTGGAGCGGATCCCTACGAAGAACATAAAGAACACGAGGAGGGGAACGAGGGAAAAACACGAGAAAACACTCAACCAACAAGAACAAAGTCACACATGTGCTAGATCCTTGAAACACAAGAGGGTACAAGATCCAAATTCAAGAAAGGACGATACAACTGGTGGTAGTTCATCTCCGAGAGGAGGTCTTGAATCCATGAGGGATCTTCCTGTAAAGGGGTCTTGAATCCAGGTGGATCTTCTCCGAAGAGGCCGCGGTCTCTCACGAGGAGGAGATCCGTATGGATAAGCAAAGCTCTATCTCAAATGAGCTAAACCAATGCTAACCCTAGCTAGGAGGTGGGAGAGGTCTATTTATAGTCATAGTGCAAATGAGGGGAGAAGTGAAGGGGTACATGGGCATCAGCCTGCAACTAGACGCAGCCTGGGTCCGGACGTCCGTGGGGCGCCGGTTGTCCGAAGGCTCGCGGGGTCCCGTACGTCCGAAGTTCTTCAGATGTCTATAGATTCGGTTATGTGGCCGCTGGCACGGTCATCCGGTCTTCCTCGGATTTCCGTGATTTTGGTTCTGTTGGTGAAGTGTCTGGGAGTCGTCCAACGTCTGGGCCGGGCCGGTCGTCCGGAGCCTGTAGCTCTGGCAGGCCACTCTTCCCTTGGCTGTGGAGACCACCAGGGGTCGGACGTCCGGGTTGGGCCGATCGTCCGGAGCCTGTAGCTTCCAAAGCAGCTCTTCTCCTAAATCTTCACGCTTGGTGTCCTTGCCATCTTGGCCATTGAATGAAGCTGTTCCATGGCTCCCTTGCAAGCACCTGATCACACATAGGGTCTTTGCATGAGGTAGTAGCCATGTCTCGTGTGTAGGGAGAGGGAGTTCGGAGAGGAGCGAGTTCACCTTATCTTCGATAGCCTTTGCTCGAGCTCTTGTCATGGGTCCAAGTGGTGTCGAGGGAGATGTAGGTATGTCCATGGGGATGATCGTGGGATGCTCCGCATCATCTCTCCCCCCCTTGGGAAAGATCCGACCTCGGATCAAAAGTGTCATCACCATGGTATGGTGAGAGGTCTTTGACGTTGATGATGTCGCTCAAGTTGTATTTGTCTCATGGGAGGTCGATCTTGTAGGCGTTGTTGTTGTAGCGTGCTAGCACCTTGAAGGGTCCGTCGGCTTGAGGTAGAAGCTTGGACTTGAGTTCGTTGGGGAAGCGGTCCTTGCGAAGGTGTATCCACACGAGATCGCCAATGTTGAATATCATGGGGTGCTTGTTGACGTTGAGCTTGGTCGCTGACGGTGTCCTGGACTAGGGAGTACTCACCACGTCGTCTCCCGATCAGTTGGATTGGGCCGAGGACCCCCATGGCCGTATACTCATGGGCCAGTTCGGACAACCCCTGCCGCATACAAAGAAGACTCCACCAGACTTGGCGCCCAAGGCGAGGACTCTCCTAAACCCTAGGCCTCCGGTGTCTTATATAAACCGAGGCTAGGCTAGTCAATAGACAATCTCATATTCATTCCTATAATCTCGTGGTAGACACATGTACTTTGTACTACACCCATATGATTACAATCAAAAGCAGCATGTAGGGTATTATCTCATCAAGAGAGCCCGAAGCTGGGTAAAACCCCGTGTCCATGTTACCATCTCTCCAGACGCCTAGCTTAGGACCCCTACTACGAGATCCGCCGGTTTTGACACCAACATTGGTGCTTTCATTGAGAGCCTGCTGGGTGATCACCACGGATCAATGGATTATCAGGTGATATTTTTTTAGTTAAATCCATATGTAATGAAGCAATTTCTTCGTGAAGTGTTTCTACTATCTTGCTATACTGTTTATAGATCGGTTTCGATCTCGCCGGTGGCGGTGATTTTTCCGCACGACCTAAACCATAGTAGAGGGGCCGAGGTGTCTGCGGGATCAGGTCCAACTTCGCGCGTACAGGTACAGGCTATCAAGAGATCCGCACGGCGGCGGCGGAAGGCCTGGCAGCCGAACTCCCAGCACAGCTGAACCCGTACGTTGACAACAACTCATGGGACCCGCTGTAAAAAGAAAACAGTCCAACCTGCGGTATTCCAGCCGGTGCTAGTACTGCCCGTACAGAACGATGCACTGGGGCCAACAAGAGTTCAGATCGCTGACAAAAGACAGGGAGACCTGATCCTTTATTTACTATTTAATTCAGGTAGTGTTTGCTTTTTGTTAATTATTTGTCCTTTATGCACTTCCCACATGCAAGTACTAATACTATTACCAGGGCTGCCACATCACGTTGAGGTCGGGTAGAATCATCCTAAAAAAGTACTCCCTCCGTAAACTAATATAAGAGAAAAAAAGGATGGAAGAGTCCCCTTCCCCCGAGCGCTCCCCCTCCCCCGAGCGCCCCTCCCCAACCCCGACCACCGCAGCCCCAAGCATGCCGGTGGACCAGTCCAGCCACCGTCGTCCAACGCAAGGGGACATCAGCCCATGCTGCCTCTCTTTCAGCCCCAGCTCCACCCCTTCACCCGCTGGATCTGACGCAAACCCCAAAAGAGCCACCTATAGGGAGGAACTTCTACCCTCGGCCATTAATGGGGAACCCAGGCCTGCTACCGCCAGCCCAGTCGCCTTGACCGCTGGCTCGGGCAATCTTCAAGCGCCCCTTCCGGGCTCCTTTGGCGCCGCAGCACCCCCAGCCGTGCAAGCTGCGAAGGTTATTGCCTCGGCGTCCGCTTCGGGGTCCATTCAAGCACTGCAGGCGGGCGGCCGCAGAGTCGCGCCCCCCTCTCTCGTGCAAGCCGGCAGGCCTTCCGCTGCGCCTGCCCCTGCCGAGGGACCTTGGACGGTGCAGAGGAAGAAAGGCTGGTGGCGTAAGGAGAGAAAAGCTCAACAACACGCACGCCAGAACAGCTCTAATGGCGGCAGGCGGCGCCAGCAGCGTCATCATGACTCTGCTGCCCCTGCTCCCCCCCGCGGCCCGCCACCGGAGCTGAAAGCTCTTCTTAAGGAGAAGGCAGCAGGCAAGTGCTTCAAGTGCTTTGCTCGAGACCACCGCATCGGTGATTGTCGGGATCCCCCCACCTGCCTCCTCTGTGGCCGCTCCGGACACAAAGCCCGTGGGTGCCTCAAGTTCGAGTTTGACTTTCCGCCTCTCCAGCCGCCTCCGCGTCCTCCTGCTCACCGTCGCCTCCTTTTTCCTGCCGACCATCCTATCTCGCGCCGTCAGCCTACCGCCTCTCGCCTCACATTCCCACCAGATCATCCCAACTCCCTGCGTCTTCCAGCCAGAGAGCGCCTCTCCTTCCCTTCGCTGCTTGCCAATCCGCCTCCCCTTCCAGCCTTGCTTCCCCCCGTTGCTCCGGCCCAGCCTGACCGCCCCAGCATGGAGTTTGCGTACTCGCGTGGTGAGCCGCAAAACCGGCCTCCCATGGTGACGGGCTGTGTCCGTTTCTCGCCGGCCATGATCTCGGCCGAACGTGCGAACGAGCGGCACGGCGCTATCCTGATCACGGTGGGCACGCGCCCGGCTTTCACCGTGGGGCAGGTGTCCCAAGCCATCGGTGCCCGTTTTGGCCTGGTACGGGACCAGGACTTCCAGGTCACGCTGTTCTCCAATGGGGGAGACTTCTTCGTCTTCTTCAACGACTGCGCGGTCCGCAACCAGGCCGTCCAGATGGCGGATGAGCTGCTGGTCGGGTACGCAGCTCTGCGTTTCCGCCCTTGGACCCGTCTGGCCGGTGCCACACTGCACTCCATGCCTTACAGCGTGCGCGTGTGCATCAAGGGCATCCCCAAGCAATCCCGGCAGCCGGAGACCGCGGAGCCCCTCTTCAACAACTCGTGCTTCATCGAATCCGTCGACGACAACCCCATCACCGACAGCGAGAAGGCATGTCTGTGCCTTTGGGTCAACTGCGCCGACCCGGACACCCTAGCTCACCGGGGCGCCGTCATCATCGAGGAGCGCGTCCGGCCTTCGTCGCCCTTGATGGACTTTCCCGAGCTGGGGATTTCGGAGCCCCCTCCCGTGCGCGAGGGACCTGCCACCGTGCTCTCCTACCCCGTCCTCATCCACATCGACACCATCATCGACTTCACGGTCGGCGGCTCGGGCGGCAGCTATAGCGGCAGCGATCATTCAGGCCAAAGCGGTATTCCATCCTCTGATTCGGATGGGTACGGCTCTCGCCGCCGGCGGCTCTCCTGGCACTACGGTTTCAAAGACGGTGTCCTCCCCGCCACTCGCGTATCCGCCCACCGCCGACTCGGGCCACAGCAGCGCGACCGATCGCCCAATGGCCGTGGTCCTGGCGGCAGCAGTGGCAGCCAGCGCGGCCCAGCCTGCCATGGGGGGCCACCCCGCAGGCGTTCGTACGCCAACGGCTCCAACGGCGGCTTCCTCGGCGAGGCTACGGGTGCTTGGAGGCGTCGTGATGCCGTCATCCTCACAGCCGCGTAGGGAGTGGCTACCCTAATAGAGACGACCGTCAACGACCCCACGGGCGAGCAGGTTGTGCCGCCTGGTGCCCTGCAGGAGCAGCCTGCCCCGCCTGGTGCCCTGCAGGAGCAGCCTGCCCCGCTGCAGCGTCTGCCTTCCTTGTCTTCGCCCAGGCTCGCTGGCTCGCATGACGATGTCAACGACGGCAACATCCACAACAAGCCTCCCGTCCCGGCGACTTTTGCTGCTGCCCCTCCCAGTTCGGGCAACTCAGTGATGTCCCCTGCTGCATGCATGGCACCCTGTGCACCCGTGCTCCTTGATGCAGGCGTGATTGACCAGGGCCACCCAGCGCGGCCCGCTGGATCATAGCTCCCTCTACCTGGCTCAACCGGCCCGCTGGAAGACGCTGGTCAGTCGTCCGGGCCACCCATCCAAGCCCAGCCTCTTGCCGACGTGGTGCAAGAGCCGGCCACTCAGGCCCAGGCCCAGGCCCAGCAGCTGCTACAGCCCTCCGAGGAAAGTGTCAACGACTTCATCGACCTCATCGCCGCCCCGGTTCCAACCTCCCTGCTCCCCACCCCAACGCCGGCACCAACTGCCTCCCAGAGGCCCCCGGCCACCCCCTCCGCCACCCAGCTCCGCAAAAGCTCAAGGCTGGCAAAGATGCAATCCTCCGCGCTCGGCACCATCGAGCGTGCTAGGGCTGTACTTAGGAAGAAATGGGGGATCAGCGAAGAGGAAGACGACGCTCCCGAGGAGGTGCTATTGCAGCGATTCGTCGACTTGTTCAAGGACCCGCTGGCACCGGCCGAGATTGAGGCTGTCAGAGCACTCATGGGGTCATTCAAGCTCTCCAAGGCTGCTCCACCGCCCCCCAGGCCTGCCCCTGCTTCCCGTCGGCCAAGGGGTCGAAGGGGCCAGGACTGATCCCCTGCTGCCTACTCAGATGTGCATCATCTCAGTATGATCGACCACATCGCCATGTCGCGGATGGCCAATGCTCAGTCTGCGAGTGTGTCCCTTCCTTACTGTCTTCAGCTTCGGTTTCACTTTCGCCTATGTGCAACCTTTCTTGTTCAGTGTTCGTCCTGCTGCTGTAGTCTTTTGAAGCAGCGTATGCCTGTTCTGTTCCTTCGAGCTAGTATCAGTGTCTATGGATAATTGCAACTGCACTGTGTTCAACTGGAATGTGAGAGGACTAAATAATCCGACTAGGAGGAAGGTAGTTCATGATCTAGTACTACAGAACAGAGCTTCAATAGTCTGTCTGCAAGAGACTAAGTTGGCACTGATTGATCGCCAGATTGTCACGGAAACCTTGGGCGCAGCGTTCTGTGATAGCTTCAGATTTTTGCCAGCCAATGGAACTCGAGGAGGCTTGCTTCTTGCCGTCTCTCAGGATTTTTTCATGATTGACAGCCACGTTTTCTCTGAAAATGCTATCACTGCAAACATTGTCATGCGAGCAAACGGCTCCAAATGGAGTCTCTCTACGGTCTATGGACCGCAATCTGATCAGGAGAAGTTTCTTTTTATCAATGAGCTCAAGAGCATCAAGCCTTCTACTCTTCCCTGTTGGCTTGTGATTGGCGATTTCAACCTGTTGTATCGGGCATCAGACAAGAGCAACTCCAATATCAACCGACGCCTGATGAACTCCTTCCGAGCTGCCGTAAACTCACTGGAGCTGTCTGATTTGCGCCTTCATGGCCGACATTTCACTTGGACCAGCAGCTGCCAGCAGCAAACTAGAACAAAGATCGACCATGCTTTCTGCTCAGCTGACTGGAATATCATGTTCCCTCAGTGCCATCTATCTGCTGTCACTTCATCCGTGTCTGATCATTGTGCCTTTGTTCTAACCGGGCAAGTTCGGCATCAAAGATATCGAGGTTTCAGATTTGAGCAATACTGGTTGCGCCTCCATGGATTCCAGGATCTTGTCGCCAACTGCTGGGCGAAGCCAGTAAACAATAGCGATGCCATGCGTGTCCTGCACATTAAGTTATCAAGGTTAGGTAAAGCTCTGCGCCTTTGGAGCAGGACAAGAGTGGGGAACATCAAGCTACTAACTGAGATCGCCAATCAGGTGATATACGGTCTGGACCATGCTCAAGATCTCAGGGACCTCACCCTCGCTGAAATTCAGCTGAGACAGCACCTCCGGCACAAGGTTCTAGGTCTGGCTGCGGTGAATCGCATCCGCATAAGGCAACGATCAAGATTGGTCTGGTTCAAGCACGGAGATGCCAACTCCAAGTTGTTCCATATCAGGGCAAATGGGAGAAGACGGAAAAATTTCATCCCGGTGTTGGAATCTGAGGGACAAACCTTCTCTTTACAAGAAGACAAGCAGCGACTCCTCCTGCAGCACTTTAAGAACTCCTTTGGCTCGGTTACTCCAACTGGCTGCTCCCTTAATTGGAATGCCCTCGGCATTCCAATGTTCGACCTCTCTGAGCTGGATACACCCTTCACCGAAGACGAGATCTATGCTGCTGTTATGGCATTGCCGACGGATAAGGCTCCTGGCCCGGACGGATTCACCGCTGATTTCTTCAAAAAGTGTTGGGCCACAATCAAGGGGGACCTTATGAGGGCCATTCACCAATTTTATGGGCTTAGGGCGGATCGTCTACACCTGCTTAACTCAGCACACATCACCCTCCTGCCAAAATCTGAATCCGCTTCCAAGGTGAAGGATTTCCGGCCTATAAGTCTCATGCACTCTATTTCTAAAATCATCTATAAGGCCCTGGCCATCAATTTTTGCCCCACACCTACAAAAAATCATTCCCCACTCGTAGAGTGCTTTCATTAAAAAGAGGAACATCCAAGACAATTTCCTATATGTTCGCAACTCCATCACCTCTTTTCACTGCAACCGCAGCCCAGCCTTATTCCTCAAACTTGACATTGCCGGCGCTTTTGACTCGGTTTCGTGGAGTTATCTGCTGGATCTTCTCCAACACCTCGGTTTTGGTCACCGTTGGAGAGACATGGTTTCACTTTTATGGAGTTCAGCATCTTCCAAAATTCTTGTTAATGGTCAGCTTGGGGACAGATTCATCCACCGCCAGGGCCTTCGCCAGGGCAACCCTTTATCACCTATGCTCTTCACTATAGCAATAGCCCCGCTGCATTGGATCTTCCAAAAAGCTGCCGAGTTGGGTCTGCTTACCCCGCTTGATCTGCCTCCCTCCAAACTTCGTGTCAGCCTGTATGCCGATGATGCTGCCCTTTTCATTCACCCTTCACCTCTAGATGTCCTGTTGGTCCAATTGATCCTCACTTGCTTCGGCAAAGCCTCGGGTCTGCATGCTAACACCAACAAGTGCGCGTTCTACCCTATCCGCTGTGAGCACCTTCATGTTCCTACACTGCTGCAATCCTTCCTAGTACCTATCAAGTCCTTTCCTTGTGTCTACTTGGGTCTGCCGCTCCATTACCGTGCTATTTCCAAAGCTGACCTTCAACCACTCCTTGACAAAATAGCCGCTAAGCTTCAGAGATGGAGAGGCAAACTCTTATCGTATGCTGCTCGGCTCACTCTCATTAATTTGGTCCTTTCAGCCATTCCCATATATCTTCTCTCCATCTTTAAAGTTGGACGATGGGCCATTAAGCAGATCGATAAGATGAGAAGGAACTTTCTTTGGAAAGTTGACCCTGATGCCAGCCGTGCCACCTGCCTAGTCAGTTGGAGGAAAGTTTGTCGCCCCAAACTTTTGGGGGGGCTGGGCATCATTGACTTGCACTCTTTCGGTCGGGCTCTGCGACTGTGATGGCTGTGGCTTCAATGGACCGACAGGAAACGGCCCTGGATTGGCTCCAATATCCCCTGTGATCCCATGGATGCTGCTCTGTTCAACGCCTCCACGGTCATCTCCATCGGCAATGGCGAAACTGCCAGCTTCTGGTCCTCTTGCTGGCTTTAGGGTCAAGCCCCAAAAGACTTAGCTCCGGATCTGTTCAAGCTTACCCGCAAGAAATCCATCACAGTTGTTGCAGGTATTGCTTATGACAAATGGATAACTGGGTTTCAGCGTATCTCTTCGGAGGCTCAACTACGTCAGTTCGTTGATCTGAGGCTGCGTATTCGTGACGTGCATCTGTCTAATGAGGAGGATTCTATTACCTGGCGGTGGACTCCAGACTCTGTGTACTCAGCAAAATCGGCTTACCTGCAAAAGTTCGTTGGCGCGTATACATCAATCAACCTCAAGAAGATTTGGTTTGCCAAAGTGGAGCCTAAATGTAGATTTTTCATGTGGTTGTGGCTGAAGGAGAGGATCCTCACAAACGACAACCTGCTCAAGCGCGGACTGCCAAACAACGGCGCCTGCAACCTTTGCGACCAAGACATCGAGTCCCCCGCCCACCTCCTTCTGCACTGCATCTTCGCGCGCAAGGTTTGGTTCCTAATCGCTGATTGGATTGCCCAGCCTGCGCTCATATTGCCTGTGGCATCTGGCGACTCTCCGTCGACATGGTGGCATGACACGGCTTGCGGCCTGCCTCCTCACCATCTCGCTGTGGCAATCTACGGTTGCTGTAACATATGGAAGGAACGGAACCGAAGGGTCTTCGACAATGCAACCTGCAACGCTGACCAGGTGTTCTGCCTTCTCAAGCAGGAGGTGGCTATTGCTATTGCCCGCATCACCTGGAGCGTCTTTGGCGAAAACGAGCCGGAACCTGAGCCAGATTAGGATTTTATTTCATGACTAATCTTGTGGCCTGGGGGAGCCCCAACCCCCCACTCTGTAACTGAACCTTAATTGCTCCTCTACTGGAATGCAATAGCAGTACACCTGCTTTTTCCCTCAAAAAAAGAGCATTTAGATCACTACTTTAGCAATTTAAACGCTTTTATATTAGTTTACAGAGGGAGTATTAGCTATCGTGGAGATCAAATGGTGTTGCTTAATGCAAAGCACCAAAACGTGGGGGAGAGCTCAAAGTTAATGAAAACTAGCGATGGTGCTAGTTTGTTCATCTCCAGCCTTATGAGCTCGGATTTCTACGCCTCGCTCCTTCGAATAGAAACATCAGGTTATATTTTTCCAGTTGCATGTATTACATAAATTTTCACACCGAATATTGTTCTGCTGGTTTGCACGATTTTTTCTGTGCAGACCTTTAGCGACCGATCTAAAATTTGGTCCGTCGACGTGGCGGCCCCTTCCGGACATAAAGTCACATGAGGAGATGATACCCGCGCAAGCTAGCAAACTCCGGCTTGATCAGCTTCCCAGGGGCGCACACGCGGCAACGCATACATGGAGCGGCGGCAGCACGTCCCGAGCAACCACATGGAGATAAGGACCTCTGTATACACATCAGCACGGTACCTCAATTTTGGTCAGCGAATTTTAGTAATTCGAATCAGCCCCGTCATCGCCGTCAAACATGTTTTATTTTTCCTAACTATTCGGTTAGCTCGCAAAATTATTGCACACATAATATTTTCTGTTGTTTTGCAAATGCATTATTTTTGCAGGGATATTTTGTCCACACTTGTGCACGACGTCGATCTAGCTGGTGTCTCGCCGTCACTGAGGTTGGCCGACCTATGTCGACATCCCCGCGCCACACTACCGTCATGCCATCGAGCTAGCCTCAACGCTCAGGCCATATTTACCAAACCTTTTTTTGCATAAATTAATTATGCACCTTTTTTTTCATTATTATTTTTTGGTTTGCACTATTTTACCTTGCAGGCAATTGACTTAGATCGGGCCGCACTATTCCCTCTGCCTGGTGTCCTCGACGCCCACCTCCATCGACTAAATTATGTCGTCGCCTTGGAGCGCTGCCCTGTTTTGGCAAGCCCGCTCGTCGCTTCATCAACCTACTCGGCCAGTGATTCCAGTGTCACCCGGCGACCTGGTCCATCACATCGGGCTTGGGGGCTTCACCTCTTCGGAGTGTCGAGCTCTTCACTCGGCCACATTGCGCTTGGGGGCTGAGACCTTGTCCCGCACCAAGCTTGGACCGCGTCATCGATGCCGAACACATTAACCAGCTAAGTCGCTTTGACGCTCAAAAACTCCCAGTCTTAAATTTTGTTCGATTCGACCAAGCATTATACCTTTTTGGCAAAAAGTTGCTTGTGAAAAATTTCCTTGTCGAAACTTTGTTTGTGACACACAAATTCCAATACCCCGTTTACTTGGGGGCTTCCTTTATGAAGATTTTCTTCTTGCATATGATTATACTTGTACGGCTTCATTCCTTGTTCGTGTATTATGCCACAATATGCACCATGTTGACTTAAGCGATTTGCAAGCTGGGTTGCCTGGCTCCTGTGCTTACCCCTACGTTCCCGATTGTCCGGCTAGGGAGTAAAGGGAGCACCTCTGTGATAGTCATGATTGGGTCATCCAAGCCAGACCTCAGACTGAGTGAAGCCGAAAGCTAGCGCTCTTACTGTTTTCAATAATGGTCAGCACACAACGGAACTCATGAGTACAAAAAATCTATTGCACAAGTCTCACAGTAATAATGAGCAACCGAAGAAAGGTATCAGTGGGGGTACTATTTTCTTCGAAGATGCTTCTTACACTTCGTCGGTAATATAGCATAAGTTCCCTGAGCGCGCTTTGTCTGTTACAGCCTTATGGCCTGATTGCCTGGTTATCGGAAACACCGTCGATATTCTCGGCAGGTGGATGCTACGTCTTGAGCTTGCGTTGGTTTTTCTCGAAGAGGAGAGGGTGATGTAGCAAGTGTAGCGTAAGTATTTCCCTCAATTTTAAGAATCAAGGTATCAATCCAGTAGGAGGCTCCTCAAAAGTCCCACGCACCTACACAAACAAACTGAGAACTCGCAACCAACGCAATAAAGGGGTTGTCAATCCCTTCACGGCCACTTGCGAAAGTGAGATCTAATAAAGATAGTATGATAAGATAAATATATTTTTGGTATTTTATAATATAGATGCAAAAAGTAAAGACGCAAATAAAAGTAGATTGAAAGCAAATATGATAAGAGATAGACCCGAGGGCCATAGGTTTCACTAGTGGCTTCTCTCAAGATAGCATAAGTATTACGGTGGGTGGACAAATTATTGTCGAGCAATTGATAGAAAAGCGCATAGTTATGAGATTATCTAGGCATGATCATGTATATAGGCATCACATCCATAACAAGTAGACCGACTCCTTTCTGCATCTACTACTATTACTCCACACATCAACCGACTCCTGCCTGCATCTAGAGTATTAAGTTCATAAGAACAGAGCAACGCATTAAGCAAGATGACATGATGTAGAGGGATAAACTCATGCAATATGATACAAACCCCATCTTGTTATCCTCGATGGCAACAATACAATACGTGCCTTGCAACCCTTTTTGTCACTGGGTAAGGGCACCACAAGATTGAACCCAAAGCTAAGCACTTCTCCCATGGCAAGAAAAACCAATCTAGTAGGCCAAACCAAACTGATAATTCGAAGAGACTTGCAAAGATAACTCAATCATACATAAAAGAATTCAGAGAGGATTCGAATATTATTCATAGATAAACTTGATCATAAACCCACAATTCATCGGATCTCGACAAACACACCGCAGAAAGAGTTTACATCGAATAGATCTCCACAAGAGAGGGGGAGAACATTGTATTGAGATCCAAAAAGACAGAAGAAGCCATCTAGCTAATAACTATGGACCCGTAGGTCTGTGGCAAACTACTCACAACTCATCGGAGGGGCAAGGATGTTGATGTAGAGGCCCTCCGTGGTCGATCCCCCCTCCGGCAGAGCGCCAGCGAAGGCTCCAAGATGGGATCTTGCGGATACAGAAGGTTACGTCGGTGGAAATTGTGTTTCGTGGTGCCCCTGGATGTTTTCGGGGTACGTAGGTATATATAGGAGGAAGAAGCACGTCGGTGGCTGCCCGAGGGGCCCACGAGACAGGGGGGCGCGCCCTACAGGGGGGGCGCGGCCTCCTATCTCGTGGCTTCCTCGGCAGCTTCTTGACTTGCACTCCAAGTCCACTGGATCACGTTCGTTCCAAAAATCACGCTCCCGAAGGTTTCATTCCGTTTGGACTCCGTTTGATATTCCTTTTCTTCGAAATACTAAAATAGGCAAAAAAAAAAACAGCAATATGGGTCGGCCTCCGGTTAGTAGGTTAGTCCCAAAAATGATATAAATGTGTAAAATAAAGCCCATAAACATCCAAAAGGGGTAATATAATAGCATGGAACAATCAAAAATTATAGATACGTTGGAGACGTATTAGTGGAGTACATAACACTTTTCGGTCCTTCACCAAAGTGGGAGAAGCCGACGGTCAGTTATCACGCGTATAAAGTTCGGGTGAACACAGATATGATACAAGTACTTCGGTACATACAATCATTATACATAAAATTCTTTTACCCAAGTCACTTGGGAGCTCTTAAATTTATATGAGCTGTTTTATAATAAGTGTCATTACTTAATATACAGGGGCTGCCTTCCGTAATCATCATTATAAAGCTATAAATATGTATCAATTTGACTTAAGATCTTGGCCAAGCTGGGTTGCCTGGCTCCTTTGCTTACTCCTACGTTCCCGATTGTTCGGCTAGGCGGTAAAGGGAGCACCTCTGTGATTGTTACTTCCGGGCCATCCGAGTTAGTATCTCAGACTGGGTGAAGCCGAAAGCTAGCAATCTTAAAGTATCACATTGGTCGGCAATGACAGAAGTGAAAATTGTGGGTCATTAATACCATAGAGTTTGGGAACTTTCCCCGAACTAAATCCTCAATATTTTCTCCTGCATTGATCGGAGGCGTGGTTTCATGATCATGGTTGGCATGACAACCCAAAGAAAGAAACCAATAGCGGGATTATTTTCTTTGGAAGCTGTTTCTTACATTATAAAGTAATATAACATATCTCTCCGCGTACCTTTGTTTATAAAACCGTCTGGCCGGATTGCCTCGTTTTCCATAAATCTTTGCCCTTATAACGGCTTTATAAATTAGGAAAACACTCCTCGGCTACTGACCGAAGAGGTTGAAGCCGATGGTCGGTCAACAAAGTTTTGTACAATAAGGATTCGAGCATTAATGATGTAAAGTACTTGGATACATAGAATTATTACACATAATTTGTGATTTTACTCTGGATATCGATCCCCTGATCTGGTGTTGCCACCCGACCAGTGTCTCGGGGGCTACTGCATTGACAATCCAATGTAGAAAATTTAAAGCGCAATATAGTTTTCGAGGAGATTATTATCCTCAGGTTGGTAGGCCACACCCAACCTGAGTCTCGAGGACTTTGCACACCGCGTTTCTATTCCTAAGTATGCTGCCAAGCTGGGAATTGATCCTCAGGCTGGTTTTATGAATCGACCTGAGTCTCAGGGGCTACTAGGGTCAGTGGTTTGATTTTTTCCTTCAGGTGCATCCTGGCTATTAGGCCAACACGCACCTTGAGGGCTACTGGTTATACATCTCGCCAGAGATTACATTGCATAATTCAGAATTAAATTCATAAAAATCAGCCCATGGCCGAGGTGGTGCACCACCTCGGATACATTCCGGCATTGGTGCTCGACTACAATAGACACCCCGGAAGCAGTCCGGCATAAAGCTCGGCTAAACTCGACTAAACTCCTTCAACTTTTTTGAACCAAGGTTATCTATGACACCTCGAATATAGTCCGGCGTTGGAGCTCGGATACAGTCTGGCATTGGAGCTTGGACACAATCCAGCGTTGGAGCTCGGATACATTCCGGCATTAGAGCTCGGAAGCGGTCCGGCATTGGTGCTCGGCTGCTAAAGATACCTCGAATGCAGTCCGACATTGGAGCTCGGACGCAAGAGGACGCTGCCGCCCGGGAACAACTTCAAACCCGAGGTGTGGTTTAAAAATAACAAGGCATTGATAAAGGCTGGAAACTTAAAGGGGCTCCTTGGATACCCGACGTGTAAACTCTTCGGATGCATTTCGGCGATCCTCAAGATCAAAGATGAGAAGATTTGTTGAACAATTTTTCAAGACCAACGACCGAAGATGAAGAACAATTCGGAAGAATCGAGGAACGTCCCCAACTTGAAGACCGGTTCAGGGGGCTACTAACGGTGTCCTGGACTAGGGGGTACTCACCACGTCGTCTCCCAATCAGTTGGATTGGGCCGAGGACCCCCATGGCCGTATACTCATGGACCAGTTCGGACAACCCCTGCCGCATACAAAGAAGACTCCACCAGACTTGGCGCCCAAGGCGAGGAATCTCCTAAACCCTAGGCCTCCGGTGTCTTATATAAACCGAGGCTAGGCTAGTCAATAGACAATCTCATATTCATTACTACAATCTCGTGGTAGACACATGTACTCTGTACTACACCCATATGAATACAATCAAAAGCAGCATGTAGGGTACTATCTCATCAAGAGAGCCCAAAGCTGGGTAAAACCCCGTGTCCATGTTACCATCGCTCCAAGACGCCTAGCTTAGGACCCCTACTACGAGATCCGCCGGTTTTGACACCGACAGTCGCTAGTCATTGTACTTGGCGCTCGATGGTGTGCCTTGTATTCTCATGCATCTTCTTGATGTAGCTTGCTCGTGCACTCGCATCCATGTTGGTGCGCTCTTGTAGAGGAAGAGGTAGAATGTCCAATGGGGACAGCGGGTTGAAGCCGTAGACAACCTCGAAGGGGGACTTGCCGGTAGTTGAATGTCTTGCACGGTTGTAGGCGTACTCAGTGATGGGTAGACACTCCTCCCACTCCTTGATGTTCCTCTTGATCAACACGTGAAGTAGAGTGGAGAGTGTATCGTTCGTCACCTCCGTTTGGACGTTGGTTTGAGGATGGTATGCCGACGAGAACAAGACCTTGATTCCGAGCTTGGCGCATAGCGTCTTCCAAAAGTAACTCGAGAACTTGACATCGCGGTCCGAGACGATTGTCTTTGGTACTCCATGGAGTCACAAGATTTCCCTACAAAAGAGATTGGCAACATGTGAAGCATCGTCTATCTTGTTGCAAGGAATGAAATGTGCTATCTTAGAAAATTGGTCCACAACAACAAACATGGAATCCTTGCCATGTTGAGTTCTAGGCAAACCAAGTACAAAATCCATGCTAATGTCTTCCCAAGGTTGATACGGAATAGGAAGAGGCATGTAAAGACCATGAGATTTAGCTTTAGACTTAGCTTTGTGACATGTAGAGCATCGAAGCGTGAGACGTCACGGAACATCTTGGGCCAAAAGTAGTTCTTAGAGAGCGTGGCGAATGTCTTGTCGCGTCCAAAGTGTCCCATGAGTCCGCCTCCATGAGCCTCTTGCAAAAGGAGCAAACGAAGAGAAGACTTGGGAATGCAAAGTTTGTTAGCTCTCATAAGATAATCATCCTTGATGTAATATGGTTCCCAAGATGTATGCGTCAAACACTTAGCATAAGGATTAGCAAAGGAAGGATCATTCGCATACAAGTCTTTTATGTGCTCAAAGCCAATAACATTCAACTCAAGTTTAGTGACAAGCGTGCATATGCGTGAAAGTGCATCCGCAACTACATTTTCCTTACCCTTAATGTACTTGATCACATAGGGCAAAGATTCAATAAATTCACTCCATTTGGCATGACGCTTGTTTAACTTAGTTTGGCGTTTCAAGTACTTAAGCATTTCATGATCCGTATGGATGACAAACTCATGAGGTCTAAGATAATGTTCCCAAACATGTAGCACACACACTAAATCATACAATTATTTGTCATAGATGGGATAGTTAAGTTGAGCACCAGAGAGTTTTTCACTAAAATATGCAATGGCTCGTTTTTCTTGCATTAAAACTCCGCTGATTCCGGTACCACTTGCATCGCAATGAACCTCAAAAGTTTTGTCAAAGTTGGGCAAAGCAAGAATCGGAGCATGAGTAAGCAAAGATTTGAGCTCATCAAAAGCGGTGGATTGCAAAGATCCCCAAACAAAAGGAGCATTCTTCTTACTCAAGGCATGCAAAGGAGCGGCAATGGTGCTAAAGTTTTTCACAAAGCGATGATAAAAACCCGCAAGGCCAAGAAAGCTACACACTTGTTGCAAATTGGTGGATTGGGGCCAAGTTTTAATTGCTTCAATTTTATATTCATCAACATGGACACCCTTGGAAGAGACAACGAAACCCAAGAAAACGAGCTTGTCAACACCAAATGTGCACTTTTTCAACTTGGCATAAAGACATTCCTTGCGAAGAGTTTGCAAAACAGCCCTAACATGCTTTGGATGCTCTTTCATGGATTTGCTAAAAACAAGAATGTCATCGAAGTAAACCACAACAAACACTACAATATAAGGACGAAGCACAAAATGCATAAGACGCATGAAAGTACCGGGAGCTTCCAACAAACCCAGAGGCATAACCAACCACTCGTACAAGCCAAATTTGGTTTTGAAAGAGGTTTTCCATTCATCACCGTCTTGTATGCGGATTTGATAATAACCACTTTTAAGATCAATTTTTTAGAAAATGGTGGCACCGCTAAGTTCATCAAGCATATCATCTAAGCGAGGAATGGGATGCCTATAACGAACGGTAATAGCATTGATGGGTCTACAATTCGAGCACATGCGAAAACTACCGTCTTGCTTGGGCACAAGTATAACGGGAACGACACAAGGGCTTAAGCTTTCACGTACATGTCCATTGTCGATTAGTTGCTGTACTTGCCGTTGGATCTCCTTAGTTTCTTCGGGGTTGACGCGGTATGGAGCTTTGTTTGGTAGGGGTGCTCCAGGGATGAGGTCGGTTCGGTGCTCAATGCCTAGTAGTGGAGGTAGACCCGGAGGTACCTCATCGGAGAAAACATCTTGGAATTCCTGCAAAAGAGAAGAGAACACTAAAGGTAGATCATGAGAGGTGTTAGCTTTTGGTGCCTCGTCCTTGCACACAAGGACAAAGTGCATAACACTCGATGGGTTCTCACACACTTCTCTCATCCCTCTTTTGGTGGCAAATAGGACTAAGTTTTTCTTGTCGCTCATCGTGGAGGCACTCGGTTTTGGCTTGTGGCTCTCACTCTCTTTTGGGTGGATCACTTTCTCACTCTTCTCTCCACGATGGGTGGCTTGCTTGTCGGATATAACTTGACTAGGAGACATAGGTCGTAGCACATATTCCTTCCCTTTCATCTTGAAGCTATATTGATTGGTACGCCCGTTGTGGATGACGCCGCGGTCAAATTGCCATGGTCGATCAAGAAGGAGGTGGCAAACCAACATCGGGACGACATCACACTCCAAAGTTTCCTCATATGCACCAATTTTGAAGGAGACTTGGACCATATGCTCAACTCGTATAGTGCCGGAGTCGCTTAGCCATTGGACTTTGTAGGGGTGAGGGTGCTTCATCTTGACCAATTGAAGCTTGGAGCATAGTTCTTCACTTGCCAAGTTGTGGCAACTACCTCCATCGATGATGACCTTGAGGGACCTTCCATTGATGCCGGCCTTTGTGTGGAAGATATGGCATCGTTGGTCTTCGTCTTGTTGATGTTGAAGAGTCAAGACTGGAGACAATGAGAGAAGGGCTCGAATCCTCATCACAAAAGACTTGATCATCTTCATCTTTGTTCTCGCACTGGTGCATGGCCACTTGCTCAAGGGCTTCCATTTGCTCTTCACTCATGGAGTCATATATAGGTGCCATCATTGTTGAGGATCATGGTGCGCTTGTTTGTGCATTGGAAGGACTTGTGGACTCGGCCGCCGCAAGTGAAACACTTGAAGGAGCTTGTCTTGACGGACTCATCGGTCGGAATAGATGATGAAGCGTGCGGCTTGAAGTTGCTTGTAGTAGGAGGAGGACGACTTGAGATTGTCAAAGTTTTCTTGTAACTTGGCTTGTCGTCATTGCTTGTAGATGGCTTGGTTGAGGTAGAAGTTGGAGGAGTCGTTGAAGCTTGGTTGTTGGAGAAGCCGTAGGTCTTGGATGAGTACTTGGCGTACTTGAAGCCATCTTGCACTTGACGTTTCACCTTGGTAGCTTGGTGCACAAGCTCAATGAGGTTGGAGTAGGGTTGGAAGTCGGCAATCTTCTTGATGGGATGATTGA
This sequence comes from Triticum aestivum, assembly GCF_018294505.1. NCBI lineage: Eukaryota > Viridiplantae > Streptophyta > Magnoliopsida > Poales > Poaceae > Triticum > Triticum aestivum. The sequence continues at coordinate 285,898,782 of NC_057795.1, read as the reverse complement.
GGCCATTCAAGAAGCATGCCATAGTTTGCTCATCATCTTCCATGGCATTTGCTCGTATCATGGCTATCTCCATTTCCTTGTAGTATTCTTCAACACTCTTCGTTCGTTGCTTGAGGAGTTGGAGCTTCTTGAATAGATCACGGTTGTAGTAGGTGGGCACAAAACATGCTCGCATGACATCTTTCATTTGAGCCCAAGTGGTGATTGGTGGTTCACCTCTTGCTTCTCGGCGCTCAAGGACTTGTTCCCACCATATGAGCACATAGTCTTGGAACTCAAGGGATGTGATGGCAATCTTCTTCTCTTCCTCATTGTTGTGCTAACAAAAGATTTTGTCGACCTTCAATGCCCATGATAGGTACTCTTCGGGATCATTGCTTCCATTGAACTTGGGCATGGTGAATTTTAGCTTGCCATAGCATTGCTCCTCATTGTGTTGTTGTCGAGGGTGATGATGATGCCCTTGATGTGGAGGATAATAAACCTCATGTTGCTCTTGGCGTGGAGGAAGTCCATGATCAACTTGCTCTTGGCGTGGAGGAAGTCCATGATCATCTTGCTCTTGTTGAACTTGAGGTTGAGGAGGAACTTGTCGGGCTTGTGGAGGAACTTGATGTTGCACTCGCGGTTGGTAGTTTCGCTCTTGGATTTCTTCTCGAAGTGCTTCCTCTTGATTGCGCCGATAGCGATTGCGGTTGGCGATGGCTTGACTTGATTCTTGAAGGGCATGTTGTGCCTCAAGAGCTTGTGCTTCACGTTGTTGTTGTTGAAGACGTTGAGCCTCGGCGTCTTGTTCCTCTTGATGTAGACGTGCGAGTTCTTCCTCTTGGCAACGTTGATGTTGTCATTCTTGAGCTTGTGCAAAAGCAACTTGGTGTGGTTGAGGACGAAGTACTTGATCGTCGACTTGCTCTTGTGAATGCTTGTCGTGTAGAGGATTGCGAGATGTATGATGGTCTTGACGCACGGCTCGTCGAAGAGTGTTCGATGTCGGTGTACTTGAGCTAGAGAAGGTGTCGTCGGAAGATCGACTTGAGCGGCTCCGTCTTGATTATGAAGAAGTTGAAGGAGGGCGGTTCACCAACAATGCGCGGATCTCGTCCATTCTTGCACCATTCTCTTGCTTATGAGCGTCGAGCTTGTTTTCGAAGTAGTCCCATGTATGTTGGTCGGAGAGTCGCAAGTCGGTAGCGAGGTTGTCAATGCGGTTGGTCATTGCTTGTTGCTCTTGATGCAACGCTCGTTGTGCACCAAAGAGGTGGCTCTTGGTGACGAATGATGACATGTCGTTGTCTTGCTCGATGAAGAGTGGATTGGTAGAAGTACTTGGCCTATCCATCATTCCAAGCAAAAATGTGAGTGGTAGAAGGAGAAGAACTTATACCAAATGTACCTTGACCGATGTTGGAGATGAATCAAGATCACTCAAATGCGTACAATGAAATAGCACAATTGATACCAATTCTTGTCGATTCTCACACCTACACAAGTAAAAGCTTATGGTGGAGCTTGGTTAGGATGGTGGCACAAAATTTGATGCAGTTGTAAGTGAGCTTAAATAATGTTGGAAAAGATTCACAAATTTGCAAATGCAACAAGTAGACCAAGAAAGTAGAGGTACACGGAAACACACATGCAAATAGATAAGTGTGATTGTGCAAACCAAAAATGAGCCAAAAAGTGGAGTCCGCGAAAATGCTCTTGTTGCACAATACAAGAGAGACGCTAGCACGATTGCACAATAGGCGGATACGTAACTTGTGCACAACCTAGTAGGCAAAAATGCAACGACCTCTATCCCAAGTATGCTATATGTATGGTATTTCGGTGATATGATCCAAGATGATCGGATATGACAATCTTAATGTAGTATGATGCTATGGTTCTTGCTTATAAGCTCTTTGCTTATCTTTCCCTCTTTGCTTAGAAGCTTGTTTGGCTCTTTCACTTTTGAGCTCTTTTCTCATGCAAAACTTCACGAACCAAGATAGCAATTGTGTATGCGATGACAACTTTGTGACACAAAAGATGATGCCCAGATATGCACCACTATGGTATGGTATATATGCTATAGAGTATGATCACTAATGTGCACAAGTCACGTTGCCGGCAATACTCAATGGCTAGTCTCGATGGGTATGCAACGCAAATGTAAGGCCATGTGGTTATCAATGCAATGGCATGGTATGACAAAGATGTCGTCGAGGTTACCGTCCTTGGCGATGATGAGTCCTTTGCGAAGATGAGCAGTGGTGATGATGATGTCGAACCGTACCTATATAGCCGAAACACAATAGGACACGGGAACCACAACCCAAAATCTCAAAGACCAAAATGTGTCAAAATCGTCATAGGAGGTATTGGTGGGTGATGGTGGTGTATGTGGGCAGCTGTGGTGGTATGAGGGTTTGGAAGATGTGGTGGAAAATGTGGAAGTGGTGGCAGCCGAACTGGAAAATTCAGTTTCGTCAGGGTTTCTCGAACATCTGGAGGGTCACGGTCGTCTGGTCGTCGGACGTCCAGCGGATCCCAGTCGTCCGGTGCCTGGGCGAAAATCGGGCACGGGATGAATTGCACAATTTCGAGGTGGAGGGAGATGGTGATGTCGAATTCGAGCGAATTTGTGGATGGAAAAGGGTGGGGAGGGTGGGGAAAGCTAGATCCACACGTGGCAACACAAATCCATGGACCAAATCCAACAAAATTTCAACACACCAACAAATCACAAAAAAAAATTGGGGCTACTTTTTTGGTGGGGATTTTCGGATTCAGGAAGAAAACAACAAAATCAAACTAGAAAACATGGGGTAGGGGCTCCAAAAACGTGATCAATGTGGCTCATGATACCAAGATGATGTAGGGTAGAACCCTAGGGGCCGGTCTTTCATGTTTGGAGCGGATCCCTACGAAGAAAACAAAGAACACGAGGAGGGGAATGAGGGAAAAACACGAGAGAACACTCAACCAAAAAGAACAAAGTCACACATGTGCTAGATCCTCGAAACACAAGAGGGTACAAGATCAAAATCCAGCAAAGGATGATACAAGTGGTGGTAGTTCATCTTTGAGAGGAGGTCTTGAATCCACGAGGGATCTTCCCGTAAAGGGCTCTTGAATCCAGGTGGATCTTCTCCAAAGATGCCGCGGTCTCTCACGAGGAGGAGATCCGTATGGATGAGTAAAGCTCTATCTCAAATGAGCTAAACCAATGCTAACCCTAGCTAGGAGGTGGGAGAGGTATATTTATATTCATCATGCAGATGAGGGGCGAAGTGAAGGGGTACATGGGCATCAGCCCGCAACTGGACGCAGCCAGGGTCCGGACGTCTGTGGGGCGCCGGTCGTCCGGAGGCTCGCGGGGTCCCGGACGTCCGGAGTTCTTCGGATGTCCGTAGATTCGGTTCTGTGGCCGCTGGTACGGTCGTCCAGTCTTCCTCAGATTTCCCTGATTTTGGTTTTGTCGGTGAAGTGCGGACGTCCGGAGGGGCCTGGTCGTCCGGAGCCTGTAGCTCTGGCAGGCCACTCTTCCCTTGGCTGTGGCGACCACCAGGGGTCGGACGTCCGGGTTGGGCCGGTCGTCCGAAGCCTGTAGCTTCCAAAGCAGCTCTTCTCCTTGATTTTCACGCTTGGTGTCCTCGCCGTCTTGGCCATTGAATGAAGCTATTCTGTGGCCCCCTTCCAAGCACCTGATCACACATAGGGTCTCCGCATGAGGTAGTAGACATGTCTCGTGTGTAGGGAGAGGGAGTTCGGAGAGGAGCGAGTTCACCTTATCTTCGATAGCCTTTGCTCGAGCTCTTGTCATGGGTCCAAGTGGTGTTAAGGGAGATGTAGGTACGTCCATGGGGATGATTGAGGGATGCTCCGCATCAAGAACGTATGACTATATACGGAATACATGCCTACATTATATTGATGAATTGGAGCTAGTTCTGTGTCACCCTAGGTTATGACTCCTACATGATGAATATCATCCAACAAAATTATCATTGCCGATCCATTGCCTACGAGCTTTTCACATATTGATCTTTGCTAAGTTACTTTGATTGCTACTGCTGTTACAATCACTACAAACTGCTATTGTTACTTTTTCCACTGTTACCGTTACTTCCATACTACTTTCCTACTAAAAACTTTGCTGCAGATATTAAGTCTTTCAGGTGTGGTTGAATTGACAACTTAACTTGTCAGTGCAAAAAAAATTCACGTTTGTTGCCCGTACTTATACACAGGCATGCTGACATCGCATGTCCAACACCAAACTACAAAACAAGACCAAGCCAGAAGGACCGCTCTTCATGAAATCAAGGAGCGGATCAATAAGTCCAAGTCAAAACAAGACAACAGAGAAACACCTTGGGAAGGCCTCCCTTGCCGGGCAGGAGAGCCTGGCCGTGTCGAGGCCGCCCCAGGGACAAGTCCAAGATTCCCCAGAACCCTTGTCGGGTCCGCCAAGGGCAAGGACTCCCGACAAGGCACCACTGCTCCACCCCACCACAACACAAACCGCTTATCAGTGTGGTGTCGAGGCTCAAGGTGATTAAATGGCTACCTCCAGGTATGTGGCAGCCCATTAGAAGACATATTACTCTCATATGACACCCGTCTAGAGGCGTGTCAAACAGATAAGAAGATGATTAAGTGGGATGGCAGGCATGCCGAGCTTCACCCTTAGCATGGCACCTAGTAGTGAATTTAATGCACTTTGTCCTAACTGCAAGAGTTAGGTAGATAGCACTGTTAGCTATCTAATCACTAGATAAAGACTATTTTGCCACTATGGTTACCCCTTAAGCTATAAAAGGAGGTCCAAGGCAACCTAGCAAAGGATTCGGACCCTTGCACACTTGTATGCGCATAGCGCCTCTCCCCAAGGCCACCATGTCGGGCTTGAGCGCTGCGTGTTCATCGTGTTCCTTGATGCCTGCTTGATCTACGTCGGTGTTTCCCCAAAGATGAAGGGATGATGCAGCACAGTGACAGTAGGTATTTCCCTCAGTGATGAGATCAAGGTTATCGAACAAGTAGGAGAACCAAGCAACACAACGTAAACAACCCCTGCACACAAATAACAAATACTCGCAACCTAACGTGTTAAAGGGGTTGTCAATTCCTTTCGGGTAACGGTGCCTCAAATTGGTGAGAAGACGTGATAAAGTTGTGATAGATGGGATAAATAGATCGCAAAATAAATAAAGTGCAACAAGGTATTTTTGTATTTTTGGTTTAATAGATCTGAAAATAGAAGCAATGGAAAATAGATCGCAAAGGCAAATATGATGAAAAGAGACCCGGGGGCCGTAGGTTTTACTAGTGGCTTCTCTCGAGAAAAATAGCAAACGGTGGGAAAACAATTACTGTTGGGCAATTGATAGAACTTCAACTAATCATGACGATATCTAGGCAATGATCATTATATAGGCATCACGTCCAAGATTAGTAGACTGACTCCTGCCTGCATCTACTACTATTACTCCACACATCGACAGCTATCCAGCATGCATCTAGTGTATTAAGTTCATGGAAAAATGGAGTAGTGCAATAAGAACGATGACATGATGTAGACAAGATCTATTTATGTAGAAATAGACCCCATCTTATTGTCCTTAATAGCAACAATACATACGTGTCGTTTCCCCTTCTATCACTGGGATCAAGCACCGTAAGATCAAACACATCACAAAGCACCTCTTCCCATTGCAAGATAAATTGATCAAGTTGGCCAAACAAAACCCAAATTTTGGAGAATAAATACGAGGCTATAAGCAATCATGCATATAAGAGATCAAAGAAGACTCAATAACTTTCGTGGATAAAAACATAGATCTGATCATAAACTCAAAGTTCTCGAATCCCAACAAACACACCACGAAAAGACTTGCATCATATGGATCTCCAAGAGACCATTGTATTGAGAATAAAGAGAGAGAGAGAGGAAGCCATCTAGCTACTAACTACAGACCCATAGGTCTACAAAGAACTACTCACGCATGATCGGAGAGGCACCAATGGACATGATGAACCCCTCCGAGATGGTGTCTAGATTGGATCTGGTGTTTCTGGAACTTGCGGTGGTTGGAATTGATTTTCGTCGATTCCCCTAGGGTTTCTGGAATATTGGGGTATTTATATAGCAAAGAGGCGGTGCGTGAGGCCACCGTGGAGGGCACAACCCACCAGGGCGCGCCTGGGCCTCTAGGCGTGCCCTAGTGTCTTGTGCTCACCACTGGACGACCCTCTGGAACTTCTTTGGCCCACTGGATGTCTTCTGGTCCAAAAAGATCCACAAAAAGTTTCGTTGCGTTTGCACTCCGTTTGGTATTGATTTCCTGCGATGTAAAAACAAGCAGAAAACAGCAACTGGCACTAGGCACTATGTCAATAGGTTAGTACCAAAAAATGATATAAAATGACTATAAAATGATTGTAAAACATCCAAGAATGATAATATAACAACATGGAACAATCAACAATTATAGATATGTTGGAGACGTATCAGCATCCCCAAGCTTAATTCCTGCTCGTCCTCGAGTAGGTAAATGCTAAAAACAAAATTTTTGATGTGGAATGCTACCTAACGTGTTCATCACAAATTTTTTCTTTGTAGCATGGGCATTTGGACTTCTATATGGTTCAAAACAGTAGTCTAGTTTTGACATGAAGACTTTGATACTCAAGCATACCAACAAGCAACAAAGTCTTTCAAAATATCAACAGGTAAACCAAGTTATCCCTAGCCCATTATACTCAACCATTGAGCCATTCATGAAACACACTCGAATATTAGCTACACCTAATGCTCAAATACGATCATAGTGCTCCTTCATTGGTGCTTTATAAGAGAAGATGGAGACTCAAATTCGAAAATAGCAATTGCATAAAGTAAAAAAAAGCCCTTCGCAGAAAGAAGTAGGGATTTGTAGAGGTGCCAGAGCTCAAAGTGAAAAGTAAGAGATAAAAACATTTTGGGAGGCATACTTTTCCCACCAACGAAAATGACTTAGAGCTCCCAACACTTTCCATGCTAGATACATCATAGGCGGTTCCCAAACAGAAAGTAAAGTTTATTCCTCCCCCCCATTACTTTCACTTTCCATGGCTTGTCCGTATCCACGGGCAAGCTTTTAAATAGCGGATAGCGGACTGGTTGCGGATTAGGGTCCACATAGGGGAATGCGGATAGCGGGCGATATTGCGGGCGCTATGTCCACATAGCCAATTTTTAAAAAGCACTCATAAATTTGAGATTGGTGTGCATATTTCTACGCCATTGACAAAAATATGACACTTAATTTGAGAAATCATCATTTATATAAAAATATAAACTATAACTGAACAATTTTTGATCGTGCAACGATGCAATCAAGACACATTTACCAAAATAGATTACACAACAGAACAATAAGGACTTATATAGCGGGCGATATTGCGGATAGCGGACGATATAGCGGTCTAACAAGGGATATTGCGCCGCATCATGACAACACGCTATTTTCTAACGCAACCTTAAACTAATAGCGGCAGGGTGACGCTACCGCTATTACGGCCGCAATAGCGGAGGTAGCGGACGGTATTTAAAAGCTTGTCCACGGGTGCCCTCCATACCAACACTTTCCAAGGAATTTATAATTTGACAACATAAAGTAAATTCATTTTTCATTTCGGGACTAGGCATCCCTAATACCTTTGTCGTACTCTCGTGCAATGACAAGTGAATAAACACTCATCATGAGAATAACACATCTAGCATGGAAATTATTGGCCACCCCTCACCGCCTCGCGAGCGGTACAAGCACACAAAAGAGAAATTTATTTTGAAAATTAGAGATGGCACATGCAAATTTTCTTAGAACGGCACGAAAATACCGCATATAGGTAGGTATAGTGGACTCATATGGTAAAACTGGATTAAAGGGTTTTGTATGCACAAATAGTGATCATACTTAGTGCAAAATGAAGGCTAGCAAAAAGATTGAGAAGTGACCAACCAAGAAACAAAAAATCTCGTACCCAAGCATTAAGCATAAGTAACATTGAATCATGCACCACAAGTAGGATGTAATTTCATTGCATAACTATTGACTTTCGTGCTTGCATTGGGAATCACAAACCTTAACACCAATATTCTTACTATAGCATAATTACTCATCAACATGACTCACGTATCACATCGTCATATCTCAAAACCATTACTAAGAATCAAGTTTATTTTTCCAATGATCTTCATGAAAGTTTTTATTATATCCTCCTTGGATATCTATCACTTTGGGACTATTTTCATATGTTGCTTTTGATAAGCTCAAACAAATTTAAGTGAAGAACATGAGCATAATATTTGTTTCTCTCAAAATAATCTAAGTGAACCAAGAGATAATTTCTTAAAAAATAACAAAGCACACTGTGCTCAAAAAGGTATATGTGAAGCACTAGAGCAATTCCATGGCTCTAAAAATTTAAGTGAAGCATAGGAAGGATAGCATAATTTTTGGCTCTCTCAAAAATGTGTGTCAAGTAAGGATTCAAGACTTAAAACACAAAGCAAGAAAAGCAAAGACTCATTGAGGGAGTCCTGGACTAGGGGGTGTCCGGATAGCCGAACTATCATCATTGGCCGGACTCCAAGACAGTGAAGATACAAGATTGAAGACTTTGTCCCGTGTCCATATGGGACTTTCCTTGGCGTGGAGGGCAAGCTTGGCAATACGGATATGTAGATCTCCTACCATTGTAACCGACTCTGTGTAACCCTAGCCCTCTCCGGTGTCTATATAAACCGGAGGGTTTTAGTCCGTAGGACAAACAACAATCATACCATAGGCTAGCTTCTAAGGTTTAGCCTCCTTGATCTCGTGGTAGATCTACTCTTGTACTACCCATATCATCAATATCAATCAAGCAGGAGTAGGGTTTTACCTCCATCGAGAGGGCCCGAACCTGGGTAAAAACATCGTGTCCCTTGTCTCCTATTACCATCTGCCTAGACGCACAGTTCGGGACCCCCTACCCGAGATCCGCCGGTTTTGACACCGACATTGGTGCTTTCATTGAGAGTTCCTCTGTGTCGTCGCTCATAGGCCCGATGGCTCCTTCGATCATCAAAAACGACGCGGTCCAGGGTGAGACTTTTCTCCCCGGACAGATCTTCGTATCCGGCGGCTTTGCACTGCGGGCCAATTCGCTTGGCCATCTAGAGAAGATCGAAAGCTACGCCCCTGGCCATCAGGTCAGATTTAGAAGTTTGAACTATATGGCCGACATCCGCGGAGACTTGATCTTCGACGGATTCGAGCCACAGCCGAGAGCGCCGCACTGTCACGATGGGCATGATCTAGCTCTGCTGCCGGACAGTGCCCTGGGGGCCGCACAAGAGTCCGCTCCAACCCTTAACTCGGAGCCGACTGCGCCAATCAAGGATGGGTGGCTAGACACCACCTCGGGGGCTGCTACCTCTACGGCGATGGAGCCGAATACCGACCCTGTCCCTTGTGAAGCTCGTGACTCCGAGGTGCCGGACTCCTCGTCAGACTCCGAACCTCCCGCGCCCCTTCCAATCGAATCCGATTGGGCGCCGATCATGGAGTTCACCGCTGCGGACATCTTTTAGCACTCGCCTTTTGGCGACATCCTGAACTCGCTAAAGTGTCTCTCTTTATCAGGAGAGCCCTGGCCGGATTATGGCCAGGACGGTTGGGATGCAGATGATGAAGGAATTAAAAACCCACCCACCACCCACTTCGTAGCCACTATCGACGACTTAACCGACATGCTAGACTTCGACTCCGAAGATATCTACGGTATGGACGACGATGCCGGAGACGACCAAGAACCAGTGCCCACAGGGCACTGGAAAGCCACCTCAACTCACGATGTATACATGGTGGATACACCAAAAGGAAGCGATAACGAGGAACAACGGGACGCTGCGAAGGATAATTCCCCCGAAAACAGCCAAAACGGCGACACAAGCACCACCCGAAGTCCCGCCTCGATAACAACAGCACCCATACAGACCCAGCCGTAGAGCAGGGCGAACCAGTGGACGACCAACATGCCACCAAGCAACCGTCCGAACAGGATGAATTGGACAAGCAACCCATCCCCAGCGAAAACAACAGTCCAGATGATCTCACGCCGGACACATCACCGAAGCATAAGAACCTCCACAAAAGGCTCGTCGCCACTTCAAGAAGTTTGAAGAAGCAAAAGCGGAAGCTCAAAACAGCGGAAGACATACTCAGAATGAGATGGAGCAAAGTACTCAAGACCGCAGACAAATACGGCGATAGTCACCAAGCAAAGAGCTACCCGAAGCGCAAGCTGTTGCCTGAATTTGACGAGGAGGCCATAGAGCCCCCACAGTCAAAAAACAAAGAGCCGCCTGGTCGGATAGACGACCACATGACCAGGAAAGAGCGGCAAGCGGCACCGCACACAAGCCAGCACACGATCCACATAAGGATCCTCGCAAAAAGGATGGCCCGGTCAGGTCCATCTATGGGCCAAGAAAGAAGGCTCCAGGGAGCAACACAACACGTCGAGTGTTCGAAAATAACGATACACCTAAATACAGGGGCGCCGCACACCCCCTATGTTTCACCGATGAGGTACTGGATCATGAATTTCCAGCGGGATTCAAGCCCGTAAACATAGAGGCATACGACGGAACAACAGACCCCAGAGTCTGGATGGAGGATTACATCCTACACATACATATGGCTAGAGGAGATGATCTCCATGCCATAAAATACCTACCCCTCAAGCTCAAAGGGCCAGCCCAGCATTGGCTCAAAAGCCTCCCAGAAAATACCGTTGGAAGTTGGGAAGAGCTCGAGGATGCGTTTCGGGCAAATTTTCAGGGGACTTATGTCCGCCCTCCGGATGCAGACGATTTAAGTCACATAACTCAACAGCCCGGAGAGTCAGCCCGCAAATTCTGGAACAGGTTCCTCACCAAAAAGAACCAAATAGTCGACTGTCGGGACGCCGAAGCCTTAGCAGCCTTCAAACATAACGTCCGAGACGAATGGCTCGCCAGACACCTCGGCAAGGAAAAGCCAAGGACAATGGCCGCACTAACAAGCCTCATGACCCGCTTTTGCGTGGGAGAAGATAGCTGGCTGGCAAGATGCAGCACCAGCGACCTGAGTACATCCGAGGTCAGGGATAGAAATGGGAAACCACGACGTAGAAAAGACCAGCGCCGGACTAAGGAAAATGGCCCAAAGAGCACGACAGTCAACGCCGGGTTCAAAAGCTCTCGGCCGAACAACAAAACACTGCCTCTTAAGGACAACAGTGACGAGCTATCCAACCTAAACAAAATCTTGGACAGGATATGTCAAATCCACAGTACCCCCGGGAAGCCTGCAAACCATACCCACAGAGATTGTTGGGTCTTCAAGCAGTCCGGCCGACTTAACGCCGAACAAAAGGGGCTCGACACACCTAGTGAGGACGATGACGAACCCCACAAGCAGAGCACCGGAAAACAAAAGAATTTCCCACAAGAAGTCAAAATAGTGAATTCACTTCAAGTGATAACAAGGAAAAATAGGGCGGCGCCTACTAAAGTACGCGCCGCATGGTCCACCCCAGCGGAGTCCCGAAACTGGATGTCAAAACCAATTACTTTCGACCATCAGGATTACTCCAGAAGTATTCGAAACGCAGGATGGACTGCTTTGATATTGGATCCTATAATCGACGGACTACAATTTACACAAGTCCTAATGGATGGCGGAAGTGATATAAACCTGTTATACCAGGACACAATCCGCAGAATGGGGATAGACCCTACCAAAATTCGACATAGCAACACTTCCTTTAAAGGAGTGACGCCAGGCCCTTATGCTGTACGGGCTCCTTACTACTAGAAGTTGTGTTTGGTTCATCCGACAATTTCCGTCGCGAAAAGCTAATCTTCCATATCGCCCCATTTAAAAGTAGCCATCAAGCACTATTGGGACGCAAAGCTTTCGCCCGCTTTAACGCAATACCGCATTACGCGTGAGGGAGTCCTGGACTAGCGGGTGTCCGAACAGCCGGACTATCATCGTCCGCCGGACTCCAAGACTACGAAGATACAAGATTGAAGACTCCGTCCCGTGTCCGGATGGGACTTTCCTTGGCGTGGAAGGCAAGCTTGGCAATACGGATATGTAGATCTCCTACCATTGTAACCGACTCTGTGTAACCCTAGCCTCCTCCGGTGTCTATATAAACCGGAGGGCTTTAGTCTGTAGGACACAACATACATTACAACAATCATACCATAGGCTAGCTTTAGGGTTTAGCCTCCTTGATCTCGTGGTAGATCTACTCTTTTACTACCCATATCATCAATATTAATTAAGTAGGATGTAGGGTTTTACCTCCATCAAGAGGGCCCGAACCTGGGTAAAACATCGTGTCCCTTGTCTCCTGTTACCATCCGCCTAGACGCACAGTTCGGGACCCCCTACCCGAGATCCGCCGGTTTTGACACCGACATTGGTGCTTTCATTGAGAGTTCCTCTATGTCGTCACCGATAGGCTCGATGGCATCTTCAATCAACAACGCTGTCCAGGGTGAGACTTTTCTCCCCGGACAGATCTTCGTATTCGGCGGCTTCGCACTGCGGGCTAATTCACTTGGCCATCTGGAGCAGATCAAAAGCTACGCCCCTGGCCATCAGGTTAGATTCGGAAGCCTAAACTTCACGGCCGACATCCGCGGGGACTTGATCTTCGACGGGCTCGAGCCACAGCCAAGCGCGCCGCACTGTTACGATGGGCATGATCTAGCTTTGCCGCCAAACAGTGCTTTGGTGGCCGCGTCCGCTCCGGCCCTTAGTCCGGAGCCGATCGCCCAGATCGAGGGTCGGTGGTTGGACACCGCCTCGGGGGCTGCAACTTCTACGGCGATGGATCCGAACACTAACCTTGTCCCTTGTGAAGCTCGTGACTCCGAGGTGCTGGACTCCTTGCCGGACTCCGGACCTCCCACGCCCCTGCCAATCGAATTTGATTGGGCGCCGGTTATGGAATTCACCGCCGCGGAAATCTTCCAACACTCGCCCTTCGGCGACATCCTAAATTCGCTAAAGCATCTCTGGCTATCCGGAGAGTTCTGGCCGGATTATGGGCAGGATGGTTGGGATACGGACGACAAAGAAATTCAGAGCCCACCCACCACCCACTTTGTAGCCACTGTCGACGATCTAACCGACATGCTAGACTACGACTCCGAAGACATCGACGCTATGGACGACGATGCCGGAGACGAACTGGAACCAGCGCCTACAGGGCACTGGAAGACCACCTCGTCATACGACATCTATATGGTGGACACCCCAAAAGATGGGGACGGCGAAGAAGCAGCGGAGGCAGATTCCTTAAAGAAACAGCCCAAGCGCCGGCGTCAGCGGCGCCGCTCTAAATCCCGCCACAGTAAGAATGGAGATTCCAGCATAGGAGATAATAACAGCCCAAGAGTGCCGAAGATAATCCCCTCCAGCAAGACTCAACGCAGGAGGATGCAGAAGCAAGCCCTCACGAGAGGGCAGCAGACGAAGAGGTCGAGGATTATAACTATATACCTCCCTCCGAAGACGAGGCAAGCCTCAACGACGACGAATTCGGCGTGCCCAAGGATCCCGTCAAACAAGAGCGTTTTAAACGCAGGCTTATCGCCACGGCAAATAGCCTAAAGAAAAAGCAGCAGCAGCTTCAAGCTGATCAGGACCTGCTGGCCGATCGATGGACCGAGGTCCTCGCGGCCGAGGAGTATAAACTCGAACGCCCCTCCAAAAGCTACCCAAGACGCAAGTTGCTCCCCCGATTAGAGGAGGAAGCATACATACCTTCATCACCAGCGCACGATACGGCCGACCGACCACCCCGTGGTCGTGACAGAGAGGCATCCAGGCCCTCCACCAAGACCGTACCCCGGCATCGCTCCAAAAGTACGAAGCCAAGAGGGAATGCGCCGGACTTGCGAGACGTATTGGAGGACAAAGCAAGGTAATCCAGATCCATCTATGGATCACGTGGGCGCCCCACGACCCGTGACGAATACCGTCGCGCCGGATACAATCACCCCGGCCGGGCCGAACACATCAGACAACGCTCTCTCGAGCTACGTCGTGATATTGCTCAATATAGAGGCGCCGCACACCCGCTATGCTTCACTGACGAAGTAATGGATCATCAAATCCCTGAAGGGTTTAAACCCGTAAACATCGAATCCTACGATGGAACAACAGACCCCGCAGTTTGGATCGAAGATTATCTCCTTCACATCCATATGGCCCGCGGCGACGATCTCCATGCCATCAAGTATCTCCCACTCAAGCTTAAAGGACCAGCTCGGCATTGGCTTAACAGCTTGCCCGCAGAGTCAATTGGGTGTTGGGAAGACCTGGAAGCCGCATTCTTCGACAATTTCCAGGGCACGTATGTGCGGCCACCAGACGCCGATGACCTAAGCCACATAATTCAGCAGCCAGACAAATCGGCCAGACAATTCTGGACACGGCTCTTGACAAAGAAAAAACAAATCGTTGACTGTCCGGATGCAGAGGCCCTCGCAGCCTTCAAACATAACATCCGCGACGAGTGGCTAGCCCGGCACCTGGGACAGGAAAAGCCGAAATCCATGGCAGCCCTCACATCATTAATGACCCGCTTTTGCGCGGGAGAGAATAGCTGGCTAGCTCGCAGCAACAACCTCAGTAAAAATTCTGGCAGTCCGGATACTAAGGACCACAACGGCAGGTCACGTCGAAGCAAAAATAAACGCCGCATTAACGGCGACGACAAGGAGGATACAGCAGTCAACGCCAGATTCCGAGGCTCTAAACCCGGTCAGTGGAAGAAGCCATTCAGAAGAACCACTCCGGGTCCGTCCAATCTGGACCAAATACTCGACCGCTTATGCCAGATACATGGCACCCCTGAAAAGCCAGCTAATCACACCAACAGAGATTGCTGGGTATTCAAGCAGGCAGGCAAGTTAATTGCCAAAAACAACGACAAGGGGCTAAACAGCGACGACGAGGAAGAGACCCGACCGCCGAACAATAGAGGACAGAAGGGTTTCCCCCCACAAGTGCGGACGGTGAACATGATCTATGCAACCCATATACCCAAGAGGGAGCGGAAGCGTGCACTAAGGGACGTATACGCGATGGAGCCAGTCGCCCCGAAGTTCAATCCATGGTCCTCTTGTCCGATCACTTTCGACCGAAGAGACCATCCGACCAACATCCGTCACGGCGGATTCGCCGCATTGGTTTTAGACCCAATCATCGATGGATTTCACGTCACGAGAGTCCTGATGGACGGCGGCAGTAGCCTGAACCTGCTTTATCAGGATACAGTGCGCAAGATGGGCATAGACCCCTCAAGGATTAAACCCACAAAGACAACCTTTAAAGGCGTCATACTAGGTGTGGAGGCCAATTGTACAGGCTCAGTCACACTGGAAGTGGTCTTCGGATCCCCGGAGAATTTCCGGAGCGAGGAGTTAATCTTTGACATAGTCCCATTTCGCAGCGGCTATCACGCTCTGCTCGGGCGAACCGCGTTTGCAAAGTTCAACGCGGTGCCGCATTATGCATACCTCAAGCTCAAGATGCCAGGCCCTCGTGGAGTCATCACGGTCAACGGAAATACGGAATGTTCCCTCCGAACGGAGGAACATACAGCGGCTCTCGCGGCAGAAGTACAGAGCAACCTTTTAAGGCAATTTTCGAGCCCGGCCGTTAAACGGCCGGATACAGCCAAACGTGCCTGAAGCAACACCAACCAAGACCACCTGGCACGATCCGAGCACGCGTAGCAATGCGGCCCTAACCCCCGCCCTCGCATGATTGCAAGAACAACCCTCTGCGTACATCATTACGCTTTGGAGATACCATGGGCGTAGGGGAAGGGGCACGACCACAATGGACCCAGAGTGCGGCTCGACCACACCAGGGGCTCGCAAGTGTGCCACTCTTTCTTATTATTATTTTCCTTCTTTATGTACACAGGACTCCGTTAGCCAGAGGCCCTGTCCGGCGGTGAACCTGCCGAACTCATGATGCAACAGCCGGGGAGTAAAGAATGCGGTGACGAACACTCAGGTGGTCTCAATTACGAGCATTAAATTTGATTATATACACCAAGTCCGCAGCCCATCCCTGGAGGGGGACATGTTTAATTAGTCCAAAACTCTTGCTTACCGCACTATTTGTATCAGTCCGCACTCATAGCAGACTTCCCTTAATAAATGATGCAGCACTTTTTTTTGCCTGTTATTACATATATATGTTAATTACATGACATCTTGCACCCGTATATTTTGATACGGCCTAATACACCAGGGGCTTATGTTCCCCACATTATGGTGTGATAAGTCCGAACACTTTCACAAGTGCGGCACCCCGAACTTATAGCATTATATGAATCGGCTCCGAATCATGTCTTGGGTCAATAGTTGGGTTTGCCCGGCTCCCACGTTTTGGTGCCTTAGGTTCCGTTCCATCGGCTAAGGTGGCACTGCGAGAACCACTGCGATTGCGCCCTGGTTGAGCTGGGCGAGCGCCTCAGTGGAGAAAGCTAAAACTGACCGGCATGATAAGGCGAGAGACTGGTCGCTGTTCGAGAGGTCTTTTCGGGTCCTTAAAGACTCACGCCGCTTCGAGCGAAGTTCCGGACAATGTCCGACGAAAGGCGTGGATAGCGCCCCGAATTTGGTCTTCCGAATACTAGGGGCTTCGCCGAAATTTAAAATTATAGAATTCTATGGCTAAGTGAGAGTGTTCAAGCATTATAAGTCTGGTTGCCTTGTTCGTTGTGTTGAGCGCCTCCCTAGATGGACCCAAAAGTGGGAACAAGAGTGCTCAAGTTATCCCGAACACCCCAGCACTTGCGGCTTGGGGGCTGAAGCCGACGACTTGCCATCTCTCAGATTTTATAAACGGCCGCACAGAAGGTAATATTTTAAATTAAAAAAGAGTTGCTTAAAGCGCACATGAACAAAGTTTTCAGCGCACAGGATAACACATAGTGAGTTTACTCAAAAATTACATCTCTAGGGCACTCATCCGCAATATCGCGGGCTCCCTTCAGGACAGTTTTATAATACATTTCGGGCGTATGATACTCCTTGCCTGGTGGCGGCGGGTCAGTAAGAAGCTTTTCCGCATCGAGCCTGCCCCAGTGCACCTTTGTGCGGGCAAGGGCCCGACGAGCACCTTCAATACAGGCGGAGCGCTTGATGACCTCCACCCAGGAGCACGCATCCACCAGCCGCCGCACGAGGCCAAAGTAGCTCCCACGCATGGCCTGTCCAGGCCACCGCCGGACTACAAGGCCCTTCATGGCCTCCTCAGCTATCTTGTGGAGTTCGACTAGCTGCTTCAGCTGGTCGCTTGGGGGCACCGGATGGCCAGCCTCAGCATACTGAGACCAGAAGACCTTCTCCGTTGAGCTCCCCTCCTCGCCACGATAGAATGCGGCGGCATCGGACACACTACGCGGCAGATCTGCAAACGCCCCTGGAGAGCTCCGAATGCGGGTAAGTGTCAGGTAGTTTACATTAACATGCTCGCTTTGCATGAAAAATGCCTTACCCGCCGCTATCTTCTTTACATCTTCAACCTCCTGAAGGGCCTTACGGGCCTCGGCCTTGGCGGACTTGGCACTTTCGAGAGCCGAGGCAAGCTCGGACTTTCGAGTCTTGGAGTCGCGCTCCAAGCTCTCATACTTCTCCATGAGAGCCTGGAGCTCTTGCCGCACCTCCGCCACCTGTGCCTCCTGTTTTTCTCGCTCTGCCCGTTCCGCGGCCGCACTGCGTTCAGCCACGGACACAGCCTCCTTCAGGGCTGCCACCTCGTTTGTGGCCCCTGCAAAACCCATATTATCCTTGTTAATTTTATTGCGACCAAAATCCTTTTCTGTAAGGTAACAATTCAAAGTGGTGCTACTCACCTTCTTTGTCCTCGAGCTGCCTCTTGGCATGGCCGAGCTCTCACTCGGACCGCTCGAGATCTTGCTTTAATGTACCAACCTTCGCAGTTAGTGCGGCAGAGGTCAGCAGCACAGCCTGCAAACCCATATTGACATAATTTATTAGCAACCTGCGAATATCTTTTTAGATCCTCAGTCCGGCTTTTCTTTCTGAACACCGAACCGAGCATCAGGGGCCACTGTCTATGCGGTATTACATTACACAATTTTAACTTCTTACCTCAAAGCCTGTTAAAAGGCTACTGCAGGCTTCGGTCAGCCCGCTCTTGGCGAGCTGGACCTTCTGAATCACCGCACTCATAACAGTGCAGTGTTCTTCCTCGATGGAAGCGCCTTTGAGCGCCTCCAGCAAGTTGTCCGGCGCCTCCGGTTGGACGGAGGCCGCCGGTGTCACGGTCTTGCCCTTCTTTCGAAGGGGCCGCCTGCCGGACTCTGGAACCACTACAGGTTCCGACGTAGAGTCCGGCACAAAGTCCGGGAGGCTGCCTTGCGGCGCCTCCGGAGCCTCCTCCTGATGGGTCCCTTTCTGGGATCCCACCTCGGCGTCCTCATCGGCGCGGGGGGTAGAGGCAGTTGGAAGCGAATCCACATCCGACGGGGCCAACGACCCGCTCGAGGAAGCGGGAAGATCATTATCGGCCGGACTGCGGACAGTATGCGGCATTAGTAGGACACTATGTGACACGAAAGAAATTGCATATCAGGGATCCGGATACTTACGATCTCGCCGGAGGCCTGGCCCTTGAAGGCCACTCCTCCTCGCCAACGTCGGTGTTGGCGGAGCTGTCCGGGGGAATAGTTCTCCCCCTCTTGGACCCTTCGGCCTTCCCTGTTGGGGAAGCCTTCCTCTTCCTCTCTCCCTCCTCTGGGAGAGAGTCTTCTTCCTACTCCTCATCTTCGGGGGAGGAGTCTGCCTCGTCATCGGACGCCTGATTACGGGAACTCTTTCGAGTCCCCGTGGCCGCCTTCTTGGCCTTCTTCTTCGGCACCACGTGCGGTGCCGGAACCAGCAGCCCCGCTAGACGGGCATCCACTGGGTCTTCTGGCATGGGAGCCGGGCAGATAAGCTGCTAGGCCTTCTGCATCCATTCCTGTCAAAAGAAAAGGGAGATTGAAACCCTCTTAGAATTAATCTATTTACAACAAGTGTCCCGTAAAGGGGTTGAATCACTTACCTCGTCAGCTGGATGCTGCGAGCGAAATCCGCGATCTTCCGTCGCGGATGCGGGGGCCTCCGCGCCCTTAAACAGCACCCTCCAGGCGCCTTCGTACGTCGTGTCGAAGAGCCCGCTTAGCGCCTGGTGCTGTTCCGGATCGAACTCCCACAGATTGAATATGCCCATTCTTGGCATGGGAGGATCCGGCGGACGAGCATGACTTGGACCACGTCGACGAGCCTGAGCTTCTTGTTCACCAGCTTCTGGATACAGGCTCGGAGTCGCGTCACCTCCTTCGGATTACCCCACAGCAAGCTCTTCTCTTTCCAGGAGGTGAGCTGCGTAGGGATGCCAGATCTAAACTCGGGGGCCGCCGCCCACGCAGGGTTGCGCGGCTCGGTGATATAGAACCACCCCGATTGCCACCCCTTGACGGAGTCCACGAAGGTCCCTTCGAACCAGAGGACGTTGGGCATCTTGCCCAACATGGCGCCTCCGCACTCCGCCTGCGTTCCCTTAACTACCTTCGGCTTGACGTTGACGGTCTTGAGCCACAAGCCGAAGTGGGGCTGGATGCAGAGGAGGGCCTCACACACGATGATGAACACCGAGATGTTGAGGATGAAGTTCGGCGCCAGATCGTGGAAATTTAGGCCGTAGTAGAACATGAGCCCCCGGACAAAGGGGTGAAGTGGAAAGCCCAGTCCGCGGAGGAAGTGGGGAAGGAAAATGACCCTCTCATGGGGCCCGGGGGTAGGGATGAGCTGCCCCTCGTCGGGCAGCCGGTGCGCGATATCACCGGAAAGGTATCCGGCACTGCGCAGCTTGGTGATGTGCTCCTCCTTGATGGTGGAAGCCAACCATTTGCCTCCCCCTCCGGACATGGTCGGGGAAGGTTAAGACGAGATGCGTGATCTTGGGCGTTGGAGCTTGAGTGCGCGGAGGTGGATTGTGACGCCCCCGATTTAATCGTACACTAATCATGCACGCAAATGTGTACGATCAAGATCAGGGACTCACGGGAAGATATCACAACACAACTCTACAGATAAAATAAGTCATACAAGCATCATAATACAAGCCAGGGGCCTCGAGGGCTCGAATACAAGTGCTCGATCATGGACGAGTCAGCGGAAGCAACAATATCTGAGTACAGACATAAGTTAAACAAGTTTGCCTTAAGAAGGCTAGCACAAACTGGGATACAGATCGAAAGAGGCACAGGCCTCCTGCCTGGGATCCTCCTAACTACTCCTGGTCGTCATCAGCGGGCAGCACGTAGTAGTAGGCACCTCCAGTGTAGTAGGGGTCGTCGTCGACGGTGACGTCTGGCTCCTGGACTCCAGCATCTGGTTGCAACAACCAGAAAGAAAGGAAAGGGGGAAAAGGGGGGGAGAAAGCAACCGTGAGTACTCATCCAAAGTACTCGCAAGCAAGGAGCTACACTACATATGCATGGGTATATGTGTAAAGGGCCATATCAGTGGACTGAACTGCAGAATGCCAGAATAAGAGGGGGATAGCTAGTCCTGTCGAAGACTACGCTTCTGGCAGCCTCCGTCTTGTAGCATGTAGAAGAGAGTAGATTGAAGTCCTCCAAGTAGCATCTCCAAGTAGCATATCCAGGTAGCATCTCCAAGTGCATCTCCAGTCGCATCGCATAGCATAATCCTACCCGGCGATCCTCTCCTCGTCGCCCTGCGGAAAAGCGATCACCGGGTTGTCTGTGGAACTTGGAAGGGTGTGTTTTATTAAGTATCCGGTTCTAGTTGTCATAAGGTCAAGGTACAACTCCAAGTCGTCCTGTTACCGAAGATCACGGCTATTCGAATAGATTAAACTTCCCTGCAGGGGTGCACCACATAGCCCAACACGCTCGATCCCATTTGGCCGGACACACTTTCCTGGGTCATGCCCGGCCGCGGAAGATCAACACGTCGCAGCCCCACCTAGGCACAACAGAGAGGCCAGCACGCCGGTCTAAACCTAAGCGCGCAGGGGTCTGGGCCCATCGCCCATAGCACACCTGCACGTTGCGTACGCGGCCGAAAGCGGAACTAGCCCCCTTAATACAAGAGCAGGCTTACGTTCCAATCCGGCGCGCGCCGCTCCGTCGCTGACGTCTGAAGTGCTTCGGTTGATACCACGACGTCGGGATACCCATAACTACTCCCACGTAGATGGTTAGTGCGTATAGGCTCGTAGCCAGACTCAGATCAAATACCAAGATCTCGTTAAGCGTGTTAAGTATCCGCGAACGCCGAACAGGGCCAGGCCCACCTGTCTCCTAGGTGGTCTCAACCTGCCCTGTCGCTCCGCCACAAAGTAACAGTCGGGGGCCGTCGGGAACCCAGGCCCACCTCTACCGGGATGGAACCACCTGTCCTTTCAGCCCCCTCGTCAGAATCTCTTGCGGGTACTCAATGAGCTGACCCGACTTTAGTCACCATCTGTATAGTATGTATGTATGTATAGTATATACCCGTGATCACCTCCCAAGTGATCACGGCCCGATAGTATAGCAAGGCAGACTGACAAGAATGTAGGGCCAATGATGATAAACTAGCATCCTATACTAAGCATTTAGGATTGCAGGTAAGGTATCAACAGATGTAGCGACAATGTCAGGCTATGCATCAGAATAGGATTAGCGAAAGCAGTAACATGCTACACTACTCTAATGCAAGCAGTATAGAGAAGAGTAGGCGATATCTGGTGATCAAGGGGGGGGCTTGCCTGGTTGCTCTGGCAAGAGAGAGGGGTCGTCAACTCCGTAGTCGAACTGGTCAGCAGCAGCGTCGGTCTCGTAGTCTACCGGAGAGAAGAGGGGGAAGAAATAATGAATACCAAGCAAACAAAGCATCACAAAATATAACAAGGCAATACGCGGTGTTCGGTGTGCCCTAACGCGGTAGTAGGTGATACCGGTGAAGGGGGGAAAACATCCGGGAAAGTATTCCCGGTGTTTCGTGTTTTTGGGCAGAGGAGCCGGAGGGGGAAAGTTGCGGGTTCGATAGGTTAGAGGGGTGTGGCGGACGAACGGACTGCGTATCCGGAATCGTCTCGTCATTCTGAGCAACTTTCATGTTGAAAGTATTTTAATCCGAGTTACGGATTAAAAGATATGATTTATAAAAGATTTTATTAATTTCTGGAATTTTAATTAATTATTTAATTAATTTCGAAATTGCATTTATGACATCAGCATGATGTCATGCTGACATCATCAGTCAACAGGGTTGACTAAGTCAACCCGGACAGGTGGGTCCCGTTCGTCATACTCTATTAACTTAATTAGCCTAATCAAAGTTAATTAACCTTAGTTAATTAGTGGTTAGGGTTAATTAAACAGAATTAATTAGATTAATTAAATACTTAATTAATTAATTAATTAACTAATTAGTTAATTAGTTTTAATTCATTTTCATTTTATTTTTGTTTTTGTTTTAATAAAAACCGTTCTTTTTAGGGGGTGGGGCCCCCATGTCATTGGCCCAGGGGCCTAGCGGGGCGGACGCTAGCGGGCAGTGGCGTGGGCGCCCAAACGGGCACGAGCCCGAGAGGGCGCTGGGCACGCACGACGCACACCGGCGCCGGCGGCCCGAGCCACTGGTAGGGCGCGGCAGGTGCGGGACTGGGCGAGGCCAGCCGCGGGCGACGACGGGTGAGCAGCGGCAAAGGGAAGTGAGGCCACACGCGGGGGAGGCGGTGCGCGAGGTTCAGGCAGGGCGACGCGGGGCGGCGGTGTCGACGCGGCCATCGCGAGCCGGGGCGCGGCGCGCGGGTGCCGTGTGCGCCGCGAGGGGAGGTCGCGCGAGAGGGAGAGAGGGGGAAGGGCGCGCGCTCACATCGGGTTTGTAGGGACTTGGCAACGGTGCGCGAGGAGCGACTCGGGGAGGAGGACGAGGAGG
>NC_057795.1:285868056-285875647 GCF_018294505.1 Triticum aestivum | reverse complement strand
TTTTTTTTGATTTGTTCTTTACCTTTTTATTTATTCTTTTCTGTTTTATTTTAGTTACACCGTATTTTCAGTTTAGTAAAATATGACAATAGCTTCAAAAATAGTGTTTCAAAATAACCCACTACCCTAAAAAGTTTTACCTCATATTAAAATAGTTTATCATTTTATAAAATATCAAAGGCACTTATTCAATCGTTTCAACTACCGTTTTAATCATTTTAGAGTATTAAAACATTTTATAAAAGGGGGGTTTCCTCACCACAATTAACTTTGCATTACTTGGCACTACCCGGACATTTTAGTTTTAAAGTTTGAAAACTTTTGTTGTTTGCCTTGATTTTGAATTTTTCTTATTTGAATGGAATGATTCGTCGTGAGGCTAACAACAGTAATCACGGTGACGTGGCATCATTAACAGTGGTTTACTGTAGCTTAATTATCCGGGCGTCACAATTCTCCTCCACTACAAGAAATCTCGTCCCGAGATTTTAGAGGGGAAGTACGAGGGAAAGGATTTGGTTATGAAATTCTAACAAATCTTCTCGGTCCTGGTTGCCCTTCTCGAAGAGGTCGATCCATTAAGTTGAGGTCTTCATTTCTTTGCTTCATGTCATCATGATGAAGTCGGCATCCTTTGTTCGGGATCTTCATCGTATTTACGAATAGGTAACGGGGTAAATCGACAACGACAGAATGCTATAACGGTAATAATCTGGGATTAACCCATGAATGAGCATATGAGTACCTTTCGAGTTGAACAAATAAAACACACCGAGAGTAAAGTTGGAAGGTACAATAAGAAGTTTCAAGCAGCCAGGCAATCGTTCAATGCCTAGTCAGAAGGTGAAAAGGGGTTTCAAGCAACGGGATAATTATTGTGTCCGATACCAAAGTAGATCACTAGGAAGGTGGCCCGTAAATTACATACGAAATCAAGCGCAAGGAATCACTTTGGAGACAGCAGTGTACAGGAGAGTCAGGTTTCGATCCTGTGGAACTATGGGTTATGGGCCCACCATGTGGGTTAAACGTTGAGAGAGCGGTGACATCTTGCACGGTTATGATAGCAAGGCATGCCAGAGAGTACCATGTCAGCTATGTCGGCAACAACGTTGGTACCAAGGGCGAGGGACGAAGAGAACCATTTTCCTGCTCGTTGAAACGAGGCGGACCAATAGGCAAGGTTCTCATCCATCGGTGGTTACCGGAATGTCATCAACAATAGAAACAAGGTCTTACTGACAGAATTGTACACCGAGGTGTTTACCTAAGTAGGAGAAAACTACTGCTTACATCATATAGATCACAAGAAGGTTTAAACAATCCCAATGGAAAGGAAAAGTGATTGTCAGGTTTAAGCAGAACAATGGAAAGGAAAATGTGTTTAAACACATATTTCAAGGGTATATCCTTCCCAAGGACAAGCAGAGTAAGATATCCATGACAGGATATAATATAGAAAACTCCTTAGGTAGGGGAGAGAAATTTCATGACATTACCCATACAGCGGTGTTTGGATAATTTAGCAGGAAACATTTAGCATTGGCTTCAAATGTCCTTGTTGAAAATCGAAGTACCACAAACATGCTTAGAGATAGCATTACATGGTCTTCAAGCAAGTTAAGGCTTTGGAAACAAAAAGGGTCCATCAGGAAGAACTTATAGAATAAGTCTTACAATTTCCTCATGGGTGAATGGATAACCTTGCTGAAAAGGAATCTATAATGATAGGTCCTCCAGCCGGGGGGGGTGCTAGGCATGACATCATGTTACCGGGTCATCAAAGGATCAACATCATAACTCTTGGAAAGTTGTCCCAACCATCATATCCGACCAAGATTCAGATCCGATTGGTGTCATGATACCTCAGACTCAGGATGTCCGAGAAGAAAAGCTGCGGCACATATCAACGAAATGACATTGTAAGATTCTCGGGAAATGAACTATGAAGTGATTTCCGTTATCAAGAGTTCATCATTAACCCAAGGAGAAGATGAGGATGTGGATGATGGACTCAGCGACCATTCATCGAGAATTCCAAAAAGATGGATTTCCACAATTATGTGAACAAGGAGATAATCATTTGGCGGATCAAATGATGTAATGATGTATGCTCGAGGGAAACATACACAACTGAACAATGATAGAAGGGTGTACCCAGGAATCTGGACTAGGTAGCACGATCAATGTTCGAATGATGATTCAATAAGTAATAAACTTCAATGCAATAGGGTTGCTAGAAGTTTAGAATTTACACCTCACAGACCATTTGTCGGTTTTCCGGTTAGAAACAACACGAGGACCAAGGAAAGAATGGTGATGTTAATAAGTATCACTTGTGTCAAGAATTCTTAAGGGTGGTGAATTTCTTGCCACACTCTTGACATGTAAAGGGTAATACTCCAAGGTAAAGAAGAACAGATGCTGGATAGCACGGAACTCAAGGTATAACACAAAACACGACAAGTTTGTGTTGGAGGGAAGTCAATAAAGTGGTCGATGATAATACAGATCACCGAGGGCAAGGAAGGTATTTCTCATCATGAATTCAATCGATATCCTGGAAGAGCTCATAGTGCTCATGATGATCACGACACATTTGTCGCGAGAGTTCATGAAGATGTAATCGATCGGCGACGACATCAAGTCAAAGTAATGATGAAGTGAAAGGTTATTGGAACCAAGGGTACGACACAACTCGAAACCAAGCTTGTTGTTCAAGGCGAAATGGTATGACGATGAGGATCGACGTAAGGTTAGTTCATCGTCGAAAATTGGTGCTCCGAGAATAAGGACCAGGTAGCACAGTTAGAATCGTCACGACAATGATATAGCCAAACAGGCTAGGAATGGCGTGATCGGGTACAAACTCGTACTTATAGAAGCTTACTGAAGAGTTGTTGAACCGAAGAGCGGACTCGGTTCAGTTATCGGTGTTTTTGAGTGTTCAATAACTCAGAGCCCGCGAAAAATTGGAATCAGTGGGAAGGTAGCACTTGATGAAGAACTCATAAGGAGTTATGCAGTTCCATGATAATCTCGAGATACCAGGGGGGTAATACTCGTCACAAGATCAAAGTAAAGGTGGGACTGGTGTATTGATCCATAGAAGACAATTGTTTTTAACTTGTCCAAGAAATGAGATCAAAGAAGAACAATCATGGTCGGAACCACGGTTGCAAAAGACCAGATCCTAGATATAAGATGAACTTATACCAAAGGAATAATTTATTTAAAAGAAGCTTTAATGATAAGATCTACATCGTGTCCATGGGCATGAACACAAGTTCAAGGTCGACTCCCACTTCTCCAATGCATACCCTTTCATTCACTCCTCGCTTTCGATGAAGTTATAGCGTTGAAATCTTATCTGGCAAAATACCAGAAGAGTACGACTCGTGAAAACTTTCGAGTTCACACATATTAAGGAAGGCATAGGTTCAACCCATCTGGGCATCTTAGAATCATATACCAGAATCTTTAGAAGTAAATAACTCAAGCTCGAAGGCAAAGCATGGTTGAGAAAGCAGACGATACAATTTACCAAAGGCATTATGTATCCAAGAAAAGGCCCACAAGGTTATTGAATATGAAGGGTGTTGTCAGATAAAATCCAACAAGGGATCTGGTGGCCCACAAGGGATCTGACGTGAGCATCGGTACTCAACTAGGGGAAGCAGATTATAGAAACAACTGACTAACTCAATTGTCAAATGCAAAGGAATTATGATTTCCAAATCAAGGGATCAGAAGCAATGCTCTGATTAGGGATGGATAAGTTGAATAGCCTTAGGGTACAATCAACGACAATTGGATTGGTCGAGAACCAATTCCAGTTAAAAAAATGGAGGCTCAGCCGGAAAGGTAATTTATAAGGATCAAAGATGATTGCGTGTATTCGCAACATATTGAGTCAACAGACTCAAAATGATAATGATAAGGAATGTCAATAAGATTTCTATACTTATGGGATTAATCATAATGAAAGCAAACAAGAATTTCCAGAGCAATAGGTTGCTGAGGATTTTTGGAATATCGGGTGGTATTTCGAAGACTTTTGTGTAACGCATAAACAACTGGGGGATGAGCGGATATTCTATAAATGCGAGAATTAACCGTAGGGGTATTCAAGTGACAAGAACAGCAAGGCAGTAAGCTCAAGGGATTATCGAAACCACGACGAGTTTTTCAGGGTATCTTGTAATAACAAGACCAACTGGGGATGATATAAGAATAACAACTGTAAGTAGTTACCCATAAGGGTTGACGGTGGAAGGGGAATTGCAAACGCGATGAACACAAGTTCTCGGCCTAACAGCGGAAAGTATCTTCAGGGTCTCCACGTGCAGCAGACGATCATCAATAATAAGGGGCTCTCCGGGTGAAAGTGATAACGAGATCCTAATGTTAGATTTAGTAAAATTCATTTAACCCGAATAGAGGAGAGATCAGAGTCCCAGAGTAAAGGTCGACGAGTAAAAGATCCTAGTACCACCCAATGGCGACATGGGCCCGTAAGGCACACAACCATGTTAGTAAAAGTTTTTGCAATGTCTAGACTCGACTTCGGCCAAGAAGTGGGAAAGGGGGATTCCTACAGGCAGTCGGCTCTGATACCAACTTGTGACGCCCCCGATTTAATCGTACACTAATCATGCACGCAAATGTGTACGATCAAGATCAGGGACTCACGGGAAGATATCACAACACAACTCTACAGATAAAATAAGTCATACAAGCATCATAATACAAGCCAGGGGCCTCGAGGGCTCGAATACAAGTGCTCGATCATGGACGAGTCAGCGGAAGCAACAATATCTGAGTACAGACATAAGTTAAACAAGTTTGCCTTAAGAAGGCTAGCACAAACTGGGATACAGATCGAAAGAGGCACAGGCCTCCTGCCTGGGATCCTCCTAACTACTCCTGGTCGTCATCAGCGGGCAGCACGTAGTAGTAGGCACCTCCAGTGTAGTAGGGGTCGTCGTCGACGGTGACGTCTGGCTCCTGGACTCCAGCATCTGGTTGCAACAACCAGAAAGAAAGGAAAGGGGGAAAAGGGGGGGAGAAAGCAACCGTGAGTACTCATCCAAAGTACTCGCAAGCAAGGAGCTACACTACATATGCATGGGTATATGTGTAAAGGGCCATATCAGTGGACTGAACTGCAGAATGCCAGAATAAGAGGGGGATAGCTAGTCCTGTCGAAGACTACGCTTCTGGCAGCCTCCGTCTTGTAGCATGTAGAAGAGAGTAGATTGAAGTCCTCCAAGTAGCATCTCCAAGTAGCATATCCAGGTAGCATCTCCAAGTGCATCTCCAGTCGCATCGCATAGCATAATCCTACCCGGCGATCCTCTCCTCGTCGCCCTGCGGAAAAGCGATCACCGGGTTGTCTGTGGAACTTGGAAGGGTGTGTTTTATTAAGTATCCGGTTCTAGTTGTCATAAGGTCAAGGTACAACTCCAAGTCATCCTGTTACCGAAGATCACGGCTATTCGAATAGATTAAACTTCCCTGCAGGGGTGCACCACATAGCCCAACACGCTCGATCCCATTTGGCCGGACACACTTTCCTGGGTCATGCCCGGCCGCGGAAGATCAACACGTCGCAGCCCCACCTAGGCACAACAGAGAGGCCAGCACGCCGGTCTAAACCTAAGCGCGCAGGGGTCTGGGCCCATCGCCCATAGCACACCTGCACGTTGCGTACGCGGCCGAAAGCGGAACTAGCCCCCTTAATACAAGAGCAGGCTTACGTTCCAATCCGGCGCGCGCCGCTCCGTCGCTGACGTCTGAAGTGCTTCGGCTGATACCACGACGTCGGGATACCCATAACTACTCCCACGTAGATGGTTAGTGCGTATAGGCTCGTAGCCAGACTCAGATCAAATACCAAGATCTCGTTAAGCGTGTTAAGTATCCGCGAACGCCGAACAGGGCCAGGCCCACCTGTCTCCTAGGTGGTCTCAACCTGCCCTGTCGCTCCGCCACAAAGTAACAGTCGGGGGCCGTCGGGAACCCAGGCCCACCTCTACCGGGATGGAACCACCTGTCCTTTCAGCCCCCTCGTCAGAATCTCTTGCGGGTACTCAATGAGCTGACCCGACTTTAGTCACCATCTGTATAGTATGTATGTATGTATAGTATATACCCGTGATCACCTCCCAAGTGATCACGGCCCGATAGTATAGCAAGGCAGACTGACAAGAATGTAGGGCCAATGATGATAAACTAGCATCCTATACTAAGCATTTAGGATTGCAGGTAAGGTATCAACAGATGTAGCGACAATGTCAGGCTATGCATCAGAATAGGATTAGCGAAAGCAGTAACATGCTACACTACTCTAATGCAAGCAGTATAGAGAAGAGTAGGCGATATCTGGTGATCAAGGGGGGGGCTTGCCTGGTTGCTCTGGCAAGAGAGAGGGGTCGTCAACTCCGTAGTCGAACTGGTCAGCAGCAGCGTCGGTCTCGTAGTCTACCGGAGAGAAGAGGGGGAAGAAATAATGAATACCGAGCAAACAAAGCATCACAAAATATAACAAGGCAATACGCGGTGTTCGGTGTGCCCTAACGCGGTAGTAGGTGATACCGGTGAAGGGGGGAAACATCCGGGAAAGTATTCCCGGTGTTTCGTGTTTTTGGGCAGAGGAGCCGGAGGGGGAAAGTTGCGGGTTCGATAGGTTAGAGGGGTGTGGCGGACGAACGGACTGCGTATCCGGAATCGTCTCGTCGTTCTGAGCAACTTTCATGTTGAAAGTATTTTAATCCGAGTTACGGATTAAAAGATATGATTTATAAAAGATTTTATTAATTTCTGGAATTTTAATTAATTATTTAATTAATTTCGAAATTGCATTTATGACATCAGCATGATGTCATGCTGACATCATCAGTCAACAGGGTTGACTAAGTCAACCCGGACAGGTGGGTCCCGTTCGTCATACTCTATTAACTTAATTAGCCTAATCAAAGTTAATTAACCTTAGTTAATTAGGTTAATTAGTGGTTAGGGTTAATTAAACAGAATTAATTAGATTAATTAAATACTTAATTAATTAATTAATTAACTAATTAGTTAATTAGTTTTAATTCATTTTCATTTTATTTTTGTTTTTGTTTTAATAAAAACCGTTCTTTTTAGGGGGTGGGGCCCCCATGTCATTGGCCCAGGGGCCTAGCGGGGCGGACGCTAGCGGGCAGTGGCGTGGGCGCCCAAACGAGCACGAGCCCGAGAGGGCGCTGGGCACGCACGACGCACACCGGCGCCGGCGGCCCGAGCCACTGGTAGGGCGCGGCAGGTGCGGGACTGGGCGAGGCCAGCCGCGGGCGACGACGGGTGAGCAGCGGCAAAGGGAAGTGAGGCCACACGCGGGGGAGGCGGTGCGCGAGGTTCAGGCAGGGCGACGCGGGGCGGCGGTGTCGACGCGGCCATCGCGAGCCGGGGCGCGGCGCGCGGGTGCCGTGTGCGCCGCGAGGGGAGGTCGCGCGAGAGGGAGAGAGGGGGAAGGGCGCGCGCTCACATCGGGTTTGTAGGGACTTGGCAACGGTGCGCGAGGAGCGACTCGGGGAGGAGGACGAGGAGG
>NC_057795.1:285804883-285867462 GCF_018294505.1 Triticum aestivum | reverse complement strand
GGGGGGGGGCTTTAATTTCTTTTACCTTCTTTTTTTTGATTTGTTCTTTACCTTTTTATTTATTCTTTTCTGTTTTATTTTAGTTACACCGTATTTTCAGTTTAGTAAAATATGACAATAGCTTCAAAAATAGTGTTTCAAAATAACCCACTACCCTAAAAAGTTTTACCTCATATTAAAATAGTTTATCATTTTATAAAATATCAAAGGCACTTATTCAATCGTTTCAACTACCGTTTTAATCATTTTAGAGTATTAAAACATTTTATAAAAGGGGGGTTTCCTCACCACAATTAACTTTGCATTACTTGGCACTACCCGGACATTTTAGTTTTAAAGTTTGAAAACTTTTGTTGTTTGCCTTGATTTTGAATTTTTCTTATTTGAATGGAATGATTCGTCGTGAGGCTAACAACAGTAATCACGGTGACGTGGCATCATTAACAGTGGTTTACTGTAGCTTAATTATCCGGGCGTCACATGGATAAGCAAAGGAGGAAGAAGGCGTGGGTGAAAAGGTGAATCCTTATCCCTTATATAAAGGCAGGCGAAGACTATGCGCCCCCACCAGCCCGGTAAAACTCGCTTATCTCCCAAGCGCCACCATCAATGGCGCGGTTGGGTTACCCACGTCCGTATTGATGAGAATCCCGGAATAAGGGGAACACGATCTCTGCTTCGACAAGACGTGCCAAGGAAACCGCTTCGCTAAACGTGCTGAGGTGGTATAATAAAAAACGATTCAAGTAAAGGCTTGGTAGTGGTGTGACGTCATGCCGCAAAATACGTCAGCAGATTGAACTTGTGTACATTTTATTCTCTCTACGGTGGAATGTGGAATTTATTTTGCAGAGCCGGACACTATCCTGGTGTTCATGATCTTCTCTGGATTATTCAAAGGAAGAACCCGCCTTGCAATGCCGAACATTATGCGCGCCGGACTTATCGTCATTGAAGCCTGGTTCAGGGGCTACTGAGGGAGTCCTGGACTAGGGGGTGTCCGGACAGCCAGACTATCATCGTCCGCCGGACTCCAGGACTACGGAGCTACAAGATTGAAGACTCCGTCTCGTGTCCGGATGGGACTTTCCTTGGCGTGGAAGGCAAGCTTGGCAATACGGATATGTAGATCTCCTACCATTGTAACCGACTCTGTGTAACCCTAGCCTCCTCCGGTGTCTATATAAACCGGAGGGCTTTAGTCCGTAGGACACAACATACATTACAACAATCATACCATAGGCTAGCTTTAGGGTTTAGCCTCCTTGATCTCGTGGTAGATCTACTCTTGTACTACCCATATCATCAATATTAATCAAGGAGGATGTAGGGTTTTACCTCCATCAAGAGGGCCCGAACCTGGGTAAAACATCATGTCCCTTGTCTCCTGTTACCATCCGCCTAGACGCACAGTTCGGGACCCCCTACCCGAGATCCGCCGGTTTTGACACCGACAACGCGTCTCTTACACTTAAAATGCCCGGTCCACGCGGTATCATCTCATTAAAGGGTAACTTCGAGTGTTCCTCGACCGCGGAAGAACGTGAGACTACCTTGACAGCCACACACTAATCCGGCTTTACTGATCAAAGCTCCTAAAACAGGTCATTCAGACCCCGGACACGGTTAGGCGAGTCCGGTATAAATAAACAAGGGGCTTACTAGCCGCGTACCCCTTTACAAGGGGCTGCACGCATGAACAATGAGAGCCAATAAAGCTCAATTTTATTCATTTTTTAAATCATACTCTGTTTTAAATACATTTTTCGCACGATCTTTTTTCAAACTAAGTTCTTCTCTTTTACAGATGAACAGCGTGCTACACCCGTCCAGGATACAGCACAACGGAGACACAGGCGCAGACGTGCAGCAGGGACCCGTTGCAAGGATTCTCTTCAAATTAAGACCCTACGTAAACCTTTTTTACTGTCTCTTGTTGATACACATCCCCCGGTTTCTTACCATAACCGAGGAGGAGGCTGGCGTTTTGGCATCGGCCGCGTCAGAAGTTTTCGCGTGTACCTGGACACTAGGGGCTTAGGGCATTGTTCTGCCTGTTTTCATAAAGACCAAATACCTTAGGGAGTGTTCGGCGTCTCGAGTTAGGCCTTATATGCATCAGCTCCGAATCATGTCTTTGGTCAAATGTTGGGTTTGCCCGGCTCCTGTGTTTTGCTACCTTACATTCTGTTCTATCGGCTAATGCGGCACCAGGAGAACTACTGCGATTGTGCCCCGGTTCGGCCGGGTGAGCACCTCAGTAGAGAAAGCCAAAAACTGTCTGTCATTATATAGCGAGAGACTGGTCAACCACTCGATCGACTACCGGAATGTTTAGAATTCCTCCGCTTTGATGAAGGATCGTTTCCCGGTCAGGCACACACGCGCCCCGAGTTTGGAGAGCGCGGTGCCCCTAGGGGCTATATAGTCGCCCCACCATCGAACTCCTATGGCTAAGTGAAAGTGATAAGGCATTATAGTCCGGTTGCCTAGTTTGCTACGCTATCACCTCCTTCATGGACCAAGACGTTGGATTAAGTGTGAAAATGCGCTTTTTTGCAAACACCCCCGCACCATGTGCGTGGGGGCTGAGGCCGAAGACTGCCATCTTTCAGGTTATATATACATATACATTAACGGCCGCACAGGAGATATTTCAATACTTGAACGTACAAGTATAAAAAGCCCTTATATTATAAATATGGTTTTACAAATCATACATGTCATTTGAACATAACGTTTTTCGAGCACTGCGACTCTATTAAACGAGCGCCCTATAGGACTTCCTGAAAATAGTGCTCGACGGGTAATCGACTTCTGTCCGAATCCCGGGATGCAACGTCGGTGGCCTCCATCTCTGCCCAGTATGTTTTGACACGGGCGAGAGCCATCCGTGCACCCTCTATGCATGTCGACCGCTTCATCGCCTTGATATGCGGCACCGCATCAAGGAACTGCTGCACTAAGCCAAAATAACTCTTCGGCTCGGGCCTTTTCGGCCACAGATGAGCCACGACATCCTTCATGGCAAGTCCGGACAACCTGTTCAGCTCAGCCCACTCAGCCAACCGATCGGTGAACGGAAGTGGACGCTCCGGATTATGGAATTGAGACCAGAAAAGCCCTTCCATCCCGTGATCCTTTTGGCTTCAGAAATGCACGACTGCGTCCGCCGCACTCGCTGCTAAATTCAGATAAGCATCCTCCGCACCCCACAACTGGCCCAATTGAGCATACTTCGGGTCTGTGAACTTCCTAAGCAGCAGAAAGGGCTTTCCAGCCGCAATATCCCCAGCCTAACGCAGCTCCTCCTTTATAGCCCTCATCGCGGAGCGGGCATCCTTGGCTTCGGCGGCGGCCTTCTTCAGGTCCTCTTGATCCGCTCGGCGTTCTTTTTCAAGAAACTCATAGCGGTCGGTAGCATCCTTCAGCTTCACGGCCATTTCGGCCATTTCCTCCCTGCTTCGGCAGTGAGCAGCCTGTTCGGCTTTTAGCTCTTAGGCCGCCTTCAAGGCAGCCACATCACTTTTTCTGGCTTGCTCCTTGGCTCGAGCAAGCTCCGCGCGAAGGTCCTCCATAGCAGCGGCGCCATCTGCATCAAGCATACATGTTGTAAGGCGCGGGCATCAGCTCCCTTACCAGGTGACCGCGGAGAAGCCACCTACCTTGTGACTCGGCAAGTCGTTTATTGACCAGCGCGATGTCCGCATCCGCAACGTCAAGTTGCCGCTTCAGTTCGGCAACTACATCAGTCCGGCTGGCCACCGAACACCCCGCCACCTGTACGGGAGGGCGACACCTCATAACTGAGATTATAATCCTCAGCACGCTGTCGTTTTCGACAACATACCGAGTCTCAGGGGCTACTATCTATACAGGGCGCATTGTAAGCACAAAACTGTCAAAAAGTATGTCATTTTTATGTACCTCAAACCCCGTCAGTAAACTTCTGACGGCCTCATGCAACCCGCTCTCAGCGGATGAAATCCTTTCAATCACCATACTCATTAATGTATGGTGATCTTCTTGTTGGGTTTCGTAGTAATTTCAAAAATTTTCCTACGCACACGCAAGATCATGTGATGCATAGCAACGAGAGGAGAGTGTTGTCTACGTACCCAACGCAGACCGACTGCGGAAGCAATGACACGACGTAGAGGAAGTAGTCGTACGTCTTCACGATCCAACCGATCAAGCACCGAAACTACGGCACCTCCGAGTTCGAGCACACGTTCAGCTCGATGACGATCCCCGGACTCCGATCCAGCAAAGTGTCGGGGAAGAGTTTCGTCAGCACGACGGCGTGGTGACGATCTTGATGAACTACAGCAGCAGGGCTTCGCCTAAACTCCGCTACAGTATTATCGAGGAATATGGTGGCAGGGGGCACCGCACACGGCTAAGGAATCGATCACGTGGATCAACTTGTGTCAACTTGTGTGTTTAGAGGTGCCCCTGCCTCAGTATATAAAGGAGCCAAGGGGGGAGGGTGCGCCGGCCAGGAGGAGGAGGCGCAGGAGGAGTCCTACTCCTACCGGGAGTAGGACTCCCCTCCAATCCTATTCCAACTAGGATTCCCAAGGGGGAAAGAGGGAGAGGGGTGGCCGGCCACCTCTCCTAGTCCTAATAGGACTAGGGGAAGGGGGGAGGCGCGCAGCCCCCTTGGGTTGCCCCTTTCTCCTTTCCACTAAGGCCCATGAAGGCCCATGTGGTTCCCGGGGGGTTCTGGTAACCTCCCGGTAACCCGGTAAAATCCCGATTTCACCCGGAACACTTCCGATGTCCAAACATAGGCTTCCAATATATCAATCTTTATGTCTTGACCATTTCGAGACTCCTCGTCATGTCCGTGATCACATCCGGGACTCCGAACAACCTTCGGTACATCAAAATGCATAAACTCATAATATAACTGTCATCGTAACCTTAAGCGTGCGGACTCTACGGGTTTGAGAACAATGTAGACATGACCGAGACATGTCTCTGGTCAATAACCAATAGCGGGACCTGGATGCCCATATTGGCTCCTACATATTCTACGAAGATCTTTATCGGTCAGACCGCATAACAACATACGTTGTTCCCTTTGTCATCGGTATGTTACTTGCCCGAGATTCGATCGTCGGTATCCAATACCTAGTTCAATCTCGTTACCGGCAAGTCTCTTTACTCGTTCCGTAATACATCATCTCACAACTAACATATTAGTT
This sequence comes from Triticum aestivum, assembly GCF_018294505.1. Classification (NCBI taxonomy): domain Eukaryota; kingdom Viridiplantae; phylum Streptophyta; class Magnoliopsida; order Poales; family Poaceae; genus Triticum; species Triticum aestivum. The sequence goes on along the minus strand of NC_057795.1, from coordinate 285,862,252 downwards.
GTAATGCTTGCAAGGCTTATGTGATGTGTATTACCGAGAGGGCCCAGAGATACCTCTCCGACAATCGGAGTGACAAATCCTAATCTCGAAATACGCCAACCCAACATCGACCATTGGAGACACCTGTAGTACTCCTTTATAATCACCCAGTTACGTTGTGACGTTTGTTAGTACCCAAAGTGTTCCTCCGGTAAACGGGAGTTGCATAATCTCATAGTCATAGGAACATGTATAAGTCATGAAGAAAGCAATAGCAACATACTAAACGATCGGGTGCTAAGCTAATGGAATGGGTCATGTCAATCAGATCATTCTACTAATGATGTGACCTCGTTAATCAAATAACAACTCTTTGTTCATGGTTAGGAAACATAACCATCTTTGATTAACGAGCTAGTCAAGTAGAGGCATACTAGTGACACTATGTTTGTCTATGTATTCACACATGTATTATGTTTCCGGTAAATACAATTCTAGCATGAATAATAAACATTTATCATGATTATAAGGAAATAAATAATAACTTTATTATTGCCTCTAGGGCATATTTCCTTCAGTCTCCCACTTGCAGTAGAGTCAATAATCTAGATTACACTGTAATGATTCTAACACCCATGGAGCCTTGGTGCTGATCATGTTTTGCTCGTGGAAGAGGCTTAGTCAACGGGTCTGCAACATTCAGATCCGTATGTATCTTGCAAATCTCTATGTCTCCCACCTGGACTAGATCCCGGATGGAGTTGAAGCGTCTCTTGATGTGTTTGGTCCTTTTGTGAAATCTGGATTCCTTTGCCAAGGCAATTGCACCAGTATTGTCACAAAAGATTTTCATTGGACCCGATGCACTAGGTATGACACCTAGATCGGATATGAACTCCTTCATCCAGACTCCTTCATTTGCTGCTTCCGAAGCAGCTATGTATTCCGCTTCACATGTAGATCCCGCTACGACGCTTTGTTTAGAACTGCATCAACTGACAGCTCCACCGTTTAATGTAAACACGTATCCGGTTTGCGATTTAGAATCGTCCGGATCAGTGTCAAAGCTTGCATCAACGTAACCTTTTACGATGAGCTCTTTGTCACTTCCATATACGAGAAACATATCCTTAGTCCTTTTCAGGTATTTCAGGATGTTCTTGACCGCTGTCCAGTGATCCATTCCTGGATTACTTTGGTACCTCCCTGCTAAACTTATAGCAAGGCACACATCAGGTCTGGTACACAGCATTGCATACATGATAGAGCCTATGGCTGATGCATAGGGAACATCTTTCATATTCTCTCTATCTTCTGCAGTGGTCGGGCATTGAGTCTTACTCAATTTCACACCTTGTAACACAGGCAAGAACCCTTTCTTTGCTTGATCCATTTTGAACTTCTTCAAAATTTTGTCAAGGTATGTGCTTTGTGAAAGTCCAATTAAGCGTCTTGATCTATCTCTGTAGATCTTAATGCCTAATATGTAAGCAGCTTCACCGAGGTCTTTCATTGAAAAACTTTTATTCAAGTATCCCTTTATGCTATCCAGAAATTCTATATCATTTCCAATCAGTAATATGTCATCCACATATAATATCAGAAATGCTACAGAGCTCCCATTCACTTTCTTGTAAATACAGGCTTCTCCGAAAGTCTGTATAAAACCAAATGCTTTGATCACACTATCAAAACGTTTATTCCAACTCCGAGAGGCTTGCACCAGTCCATAAATGGATCGCTGGAGCTTGCACACTTTGTTAGCTCCCTTTGGATCGACAAAACCTTCTGGTTGCATCATATACAACTCTTCTTCCAGAAATCCATTCAGGAATGCAGTTTTGACATCCATTTGCCAAATTTCATAATCATAAAATGCGGCAATTGCTAACATGATTCGGACGGACTTTAAGCATCGCTACGGGTGAGAAGGTCTCATCGTAGTCAATTCCTTGAACTTGTCGAAAACCTTTTGCGACAAGTCGAGCTTTGTAGACAGTAATATTACCATCAGCGTCAGTCTTCTTCTTAAAGATCCATTTATTCTCAATTGCTTGCCGATCATCGGGCAAGTCAACCAAAGTCCATACTTTGTTCTCATACATGGATCCCATCTCAGATTTCATGGCTTCAAGCCACTTTGCGGAATCTAGGCTCACCATCGCTTCTTCATAGTTCGTAGGTTCATCATGATCTAGTAGCATGACTTCCAGAACAGGATTTCCATACCACTCTGGCGCGGATCTTACTCTGGTTGATCTACGTGGTTCAGTAGTATCTTGATCTGAAGTTTCATGATCATTATCATTGGCTTCCTCACTCACTGGTGTAGGTGTCACTGAAACAGTTTTCTGTGATGAACTAATTTCCAGTAAGGGAGCAGGTACAGTTACCTCGTCAAGTTCTACTTTCCTCCCACTCACTTCTTTCGAGAGAAACTCCTTCTCTAGAAATGATCCATTCTTAGCAACGAATGTTTTGCCTTCGGATCTGTGATAGAAGGTGTACCCAACAGTTTCCTTTGGGTATCCTATGAAGACACATTTCTCCGATTTGGGTTCGAGCTTATCAGGTTGAAGCTTTTTCACATAAGCATCGCAGCCCCAAACTTTAAGAAACGACAACTTTGGTTTCTTGCCAAACCACAGTTCATAAGGCGTCGTCTCAACGGATTTTGATGGTGCCCTATTTAACGTGAATGCGGCCGTCTCTAAAGCATATCCCCAAAATGATAGCGGTAAATCAGTAAGAGACATCATAGATCGCACCATATCTAGTAAAGTACGATTACGACGTTCGGACACACCATTACGCTGTGGTGTTCCGGGTGGCGTGAGTTGCGAAACTATTCCACAATTTTTCAAATGTACACCAAACTCGTAACTCAAATATTCTCCTCCACGATCAGATCGTAGAAACTTTATTTTCTTGTTACGATGATTTTCAACTTCACTCTAAAATTCTTTGAACTTTTCAAATGTTTCAGACTTATGTCTCATTAAGTAAATATACCCATATCTGCTTAAATCATCTGTGAAGGTGAGAAAATAACGATATCCGCCACGAGCCTCAATATTCATCGGGCCACATACATCGGTATGTATGATTTCCAACAAATCTGTTGCTCTCTCCATAGTACCGGAGAACGGTGTTTTAGTCATCTTGCCCAAGAGGCACGGTTCGCAAGTACCAAGTGATTCATAATCAAGTGGTTCCAAAAGTCCATCGGTATGGAGTTTCTTCATGCGCTTTATACCGATATGACCTAAACGACAGTGCCACAAATAAGTTGCACTTTCATTATCAACTCTGCATCTTTTGGCTTCAACATTATGTATATGTGTATTACTACTATCGAGATTTAGTAAGAATGGACCACTCTTCAAGGGTGCATGACCATAAAAGATATTACTCATATAAATAGAACAACCATTATTCTCTGATTTAAATGAATAACCGTCTCGCATTAAACAAGATCCAGATATAATGTTCATGCTCAACGCTGGCACCAAATAACAATTATTTAGGTCTAATATTAATCCCGAAGGTAGATGTAGAGGTAGCGTGCCGACTGCGATCACATCAACTTTGGAACCGTTTCCCACGCGCATCGTCACCTCGTCCTTTGCTAGTGCCCGCTCATTCTGTAGTCCCTGTTTCGAGTTGCAAATATTAGCAACAGAACCAGTATCAAATACCCAGGTGCTACTGCGAGCTCTAGTAAGGTACACATCAATAACATGTATATCACATATACCTTTGTTCACCTTGCCATCCTTCTTATCCGCCAAATACTTGGGTCAGTTCCGCTTCCAGTGACCAGTCTGCTTGCAGTAGAAGCACTCAGTTTCAGGCTTAGGTCCAGACTTGGGTTTCTTATCTTGAGCATCAACTGGCTTGCTGTTCTTCTTGAAGTTCCCTTTCTTCTTTCCTTTGCCCTTTTTCTTGAAACTAGTGGTTTTGTTAACCATCAACACTTGATGCTCCTTTTTGATTTCTACCTCCGCAGCTTTCAGCATTGCGAAGAGCTCGGGAATAGTCTTGTTCATCCCTTGCATATTATAGTTCATCACGAAGCTCTTGTAGCTTGGTGGCAGTGATTGGAGAATTCTGTCGATGATGCAATCATCCGGAAGATTAACTCCCAATTGAATCAAGTGATTATTATACCCAGACATTTTGAGTATATGCTCACTGACAGAACTGTTCTCCTCCATCTTGCAGCTATAGAACTTATTGGAGACTTCATATCTCTCAATCCGGGCATTTGCTTGAAATATTAACTTCAACTCCTGGAACATCTCATATGCTCCATGACGTTCAAAACGTCGTTGAAGTCCCGATTCTAAGCCGTAAAGCATGGCACACTAAACTATTGAGTAGTCATCAGCTTTGCTCTGCCAGACATTCATAACATCTGGTGTTGCTCCAGCAGCAGGCCTGGCACCCAGCGGTGCTTCCAGGACGTAATTTTTCTGTGCAGCAATGAGGATAATCCTCAAGTTACGGACCCAGTCCGTGTAATTGCTACCATCATCTTTCAACTTTGCTTTCTCAAGGAACGCATTAAAATTTAACGGAACAACAGCACGAGCCATCTATCTACAATCAACATAAACAAGCAAGATACTATCAGGGACTAAGTTCATGATAAATTTTAAGTTCAATTAATCATATTACTAAAGAACTCCCACTTAGATAGACATCCCTCTAATCCTCTAAGTGATCACGTGATCCAAATCAACTAAACCATAACCGATCATCACGTGAGATGGAGTAGTTTTCAATGGTGAACATCGTTATGTTGATCATATCTACTATATGATTCACGCTCGACCTTTCGGTCTCCGTGTTCCGAGGCCATATCTGCATATGCTAGGCTCGTCAAGTTTAACCTGAGTATTCTGCGTGTGCAAAACTGGCTTGCACCCGTTGTAGATGGACGTAGAGCTTATCACACCCGATCATCACGTGGTGTCTGGGCACGACGAACTTTGGCAACGGTGCATACTCAGGGAGAACACTTCTTGATAATTTAGTGAGGGATCATCTTATAATGCTACCGTCAATCAAAGCAAGATAAGATGCATAAAAAGATGAACATCACATGCAATCAATATAAGTGATATGATATGGCCATCATCATCTTGTGCTTGTGATCTCCATCTCCGAAGCACCGTCATGATCACCATCGTCACCGGCGCGACACCTTGATCTCCATCGTAGCATCGTTGTCGTCTCGCCAATCTTATGCTTCCACGACTATCACTACCGTTTAGTAATAAAGTAAAGCATTACATCGCGATTGCATTGCATACAATAAAGCAACAACCATATGGCTCCTGCCAGTTGCCGATAACTTGGTTACAAAACATGATCATCTCATACAATAAAATTCAGCATCATGCTTTGACCATATCACATCACAACATGCCCTGCAAAAACAAGTTAGACGTCCTCTACTTTGTTGTTGCATGTTTTACGTGGCTGCTACGGGCTTAAGTAAGAACCAATCTCACCTACGCATCAAAACCACAACGATAGTTTGTCAAATAGACTCCGTTTTAACCTTCGCAAGGACCGGGCGTAGCCATACTTGGTTCAACTAAAGTTGGAGAGGCAGTCGCCCGCAAGCCATCTCTGTGCAAAGCACGTCGAGGGAACCGGTCTCGCGTAAGCGTACGCGTAAGGTTGGTCCGGGTTGTCTCGTCCAACAATACCGCCGAACCAAAATATGACATGCTGGTAGGCAGTATGACTTGTATCGTCCACAACTCACTTGTGTTCTACTCGTGCATATAACATCAACATCATTAACCTAGGCTCTGATACCACTGTTGGGTTTCGTAGTAATTTCAAAATTTTTCCTACGCACACGCAAGATCATGTGATGCATAGCAACGAGAGGAGAGTGTTGTCTACATACCCAACGCAGACCGACTGTGGAAGCAATGACACGACGTAGAGGAAGTAGTCGTACGTCTTCACGATCCAACCGATCAAGCACCGAAACTACGGCACCTCCGAGTTCGAGCACACGTTCAGCTCGATGACGATCCCCGGACTCCGATCCAGCAAAGTGTCGGGGAAGAGTTTCGTCAGCACGACGGCGTGGTGACGATCTTGATGAACTACAGCAGCAGGGCTTCGCCTAAACTCCGCTACAGTATTATCGAGGAATATGGTGGCAGGGGGCACCGCACACGGCTAAGGAATCGATCACGTGGATCAACTTGTGTCAACTTGTGTGTTTAGAGGTGCCCCTGCCTCAGTATATAAAGGAGCCAAGGGGGGAGGGTGCGCCGGCCAGGAGGAGGAGGCGCAGGAGGAGTCCTACTCCTACCGGGAGTAGGACTCCCCTCCAATCCTATTCCAACTAGGATTCCCAAGGGGGAAAGAGGGAGAGGGGTGGCCGGCCACCTCTCCTAGTCCTAATAGGACTAGGGGAAGGGGGGAGGCGCGCAGCCCCCTTGGGCTGCCCCTTTCTCCTTTCCACTAAGGCCCATGAAGGCCCATGTGGTTCCCGGGGGGTTCTGGTAACCTCCCGGTAACCCGGTAAAATCCCGATTTCACCCGGAACACTTCCGATGTCCAAACATAGGCTTCCAATATATCAATCTTTATGTCTGTGATCACATCCGGGACTCCGAACAACCTTCGGTACATCAAAATGCATAAACTCATAATATAACTGTCATCGTAACCTTAAGCGTGCGGACCCTACGGGTTCGAGAACAATGTAGACATGACCGAGACATGTCTCTGGTCAATAACCAATAGCGGGACCTGGATGCCCATATTGGCTCCTACATATTCTACGAAGATCTTTATCGGTCAGACCGCATAACAACATACGTTGTTCCCTTTGTCATCGGTATGTTACTTGCCCGAGATTCGATCGTCGGTATCCAATACCTAGTTCAATCTCGTTACCGGCAAGTCTCTTTACTCGTTCCGTAATACATCATCTCACAACTAACATATTAGTTGTAATGCTTGCAAGGCTTATGTGATGTGTATTACCGAGAGGGCCCAGAGATACCTCTCCGACAATCGGAGTGACAAATCCTAATCTCAAAATATGCCAACCCAACATCGACCATTGGAGACACCTGTAGTACTCCTTTATAATCACCCAGTTACGTTGTGACGTTTGGTAGTACCCAAAGTGTTCCTCCGGTAAACGGGAGTTGCATAATCTCATAGTCATAGGAACATGTATAAGTCATGAAGAAAGCAATAGCAACATACTAAACGATCGGGTGCTAAGCTAATGGAATGGGTCATGTCAATCAGATCATTCTACTAATGATGTGACCTCGTTAATCAAATAACAACTCTTTGTTCATGGTTAGGAAACATAACCATCTTTGATTAACGAGCTAGTCAAGTAGAGGCATACTAGTGACACTATGTTTGTCTATGTATTCACACATGTATTATGTTTCCGGTAAATACAATTCTAGCATGAATAATAAACATTTATCATGATTATAAGGAAATAAATAATAACTTTATTATTGCCTCTAGGGCATATTTCCTTCACTTCTGAGATAGACGCCCTCTCAAGCAGATCCTTCAGCTCCTCCGGCCGTACACCAGTTGGTGCCGAACTCTCCGGCCCCGCCAGACTCGGGGAGATCCTCCGCAACGACACCTCAGGGTTGTCCGCCCTGCCTGACGGTGCGGCAGATGGAGGCGTCTCGCTCTCCATCACCTCCGGACGAAGATCCCCTGAAGACGAGCTCTGCTGAGAAAGGCTGAGATCCGAACTACAAGGTAAGAACTTCGGTTATCCTCAGAAATAAAAACAGGTATGTCCCTTATCACAAAACTCTCCTTTTCTACTTATGGCTCACTGGAGGGCTGATTCCCTTGGGGAAATAGTGCGGCCGGGGCTTCTCCTGGTGCAGGACCCTCCGGTGAAGATTTCTTCCCCCGCCTTGAGGCCTTGGCCTCTGGATCTTCGGAAGCGGTCCTCTTCTCCCCCTGGAGGGAGGGATTCTCGATCCCCCCTTTCTTGAGAGCCTCTTTAGTGGAGGCGGTAGTTTTCCGGTTTTCCCCTTCGCCCTCTTCTGAAGGCGCAACCTCCAGCATCTTGACTAACACGGGATCCGGCGTGGTCTCAGGGAGGGGGGCCGGACACCATATCAGTTTTGCTTTCGCTATCCAGTCCTGTTCAAGGGATAGCTGGTTAAAGGGCAAATCTATGATAAATGAACGGACGGAATGTCCGAACACAGGACTACTTACTTGAGTATCCGGGTGATTGCAGCTTAGGCCGGCATCCTCGGTCAAGTCCGGACACATCTCTTGTGATCCGAAGAACAGTTTATACATCTCCACGGGTGTCGCACCCATGAAGTGTTGAAGAGCTCGCGGTCCCTCCGGATTGAATTCCCACAAGTGGAGGGGGCAACATTTACAGGGCAGAAGGCACCGAATCAGCATGACCTGCGCCACTACGACCAGATTGATCTCCCTTTCTTGGAGGTCTCGAATGCGGCCCTGCAATAGTGGCACGTCCTTGGACGACCCCCCCAGTCAAGCCCTTTGTTGACCCATGACACCAGCCATTGTGGAGGGCCTGAGTGAAAGGCAGGCGGCGCCACCCATCTGGTGCCCCTGGGAGCGGTGATGTAGAACCACTCCTGTTGCCACAAACCGAGCTCCTTCTGAAAAAGGCCCTCGGGCCATGGAGCATCAGCTCTCTTGCTTATAACTGCCCCTCCGCACTCTGCCTGCCGCTCCTCGATCATCTTTGGCTCCACGTTGAAGGTCTTGAGCCACAATCCGAAGTGAGGAGTGGTGTGGAGGAAGGCTTCGCATACAACAATGAATGATGAGATGTGGAGGATGGACTCCGGATCCAAGCCATGGAATTCCAGCCGATAGTAAAACATGAGCCCTCTCACGAAGGGATCCATCGGGAAGCCTAAACCCCGACGGAAGTGAGACACGAACACCACGCTCTCACCAGGCTCGGGAGTAGGAATGACCTGCCCTTGGGCGGGCAGCCTGTGCGAAATTTCGCCGGTTAGATACTTGGCATCTCTCAGCTTTAGCACATCTTCCTCCGTGACGGAAGAAGGCATCCACCGGCCCTGTAGGTCAGAGCCGGACATTGTCGAAGGTCCAAAGCGCCTGAATCTGGAGCCTTGGGTGTTGGAACTTGAGGTGAGGGGCGGATTCGATTGGATATTGAAGAAAAGGAACATGCCTTGGTCTCATTATAAAGGGGTTGAATACCAAGAGCCGTCCCTGTAACCGTTTGGGACTCACCTTCGATGGAGATGGCGAGCCAACCGGCGCGTTTGGGTTACCCACGTCCGTATTGATGAGAATCCCGGAATAAGGGGACAAGATCTCTGCTTCGACAAGATTTTCCAAGGAAACCACTTCGCTAAACGCGCTGAGATGGTATGACAAAAACGATTCGAGTAAAGGCTTGGCCGTGGTGTGACGTCACGCCATGAAATACGTCAGCAGATTGAACTTGTCTAAATATTATTCTCTCTACGGTGGTATGTGGAATTTATTTTGCAGAGCCAGACACTATCCTGGTGTCCACGATCTTCTATGAATTATTCGGAGGAGGAACCCACCTTGCAATGCCGAAGACAATATGCGCGCCGGACTCATCGTCATTGAAGCCTGGTTCAGGGGCTACTGAGGGAGTCCTGGACTAGGGGGTGTCCGAATAGCCGAACTATCATCATTGGCCGGACTCCAAGACTATGAAGATACAAGATTGAAGACTTCGTCCCATGTCCGGATGGGACTTTCCTTGGCGTGGAGGGAAAGCTTGGCAATACAGATATGTAGATCTCCTACCATTGTAACCGACTCTGTGTAACCCTAGCCCTCTCCGGTGACTATATAAACCGGAGGGTTTTAGTCCGTAGGACGAACAACAATCATACCATAGGCTAGCTTCTAGGGTTTAGCCTCCTTGATCTCATGGTAGATCTACTCTTGTACTACCCATATCATCAATATCAATCAAGCAGGAGTAGGGTTTTACCATCCGCCTAGACACACAGTTCGGGACCCCCTACCCGAGATCCGCCGGTTTTGACACCGACACTCATATCACTCAAGACGCTCCAAGCAAAACTCATAATATGTGACGAATAAAAATATAGCTCAAAGTAAAATACCGATGGTTGTTAGAAGAAAGAGGGGATGCCACTCGGGGGCATCCCCAACCTTAGTTGCTTGTTATTTATTAAATATTATCTTAGGGTGCCTCAGGAATCCCCAATCTTAGCCTTTTGCTAATCCTTATTCCTTCATCCATCGTAGTATCACCCAAAACTTGAAAAGTTCAATCACACAAAACTCAACAAAACCTTCGTGAGATCCGTTAGTATAAGAGAGCAAACCACTACTATAAGTACTGTTGCAAACCCATTCATATTTTATTTTTGCATTATATCTACTATATTCCAACTTTTCTATGGCAAAAACTCTTCAAAGAAAACCATAGAATCATCAAAACAAGCACACAACGCAAAGAAAACAGAATCTGTCACAAACAGAATAGTCTATAGCAATCTGACTATTTTGAATACTTCTGTACCTCCAACAATTCTGAAAAATTAGGACAACGTGAATAATTTGTTTATTAATCTTCTACAAAAATAATTAACTCAAAATAACTCTTGTTATAAAAATGAAAAATAATTTCGTGAGCGCAAAAGTTTCTGTTTTTCAGCAAGATCAAATCAACTCTCACCCAAATCATCCCAAAGGCCTTGCTTGGCACAAAACACTAATTTAAACCACAAAAACACATCTAATCAGAGGCATAATTGTGTATTTTATTTAAAACAGAAGAAAACCAAAAAGCAAAAAGATACAAGTTGGGTTGCCTCCCAACAAGCGCTATCGTTTTACGCCCCTAGCTAGGCATAACGCATAGGATCTAAGTTTTGTCATGTTTAGTTCTAGATCCATATGATGCCCTCATGATTGATTCATATGGTGGCCTAATTATTTTTCTAGGGAAGTGTCCCATACCCTTCCTTAGTGGAAATTGAAATTTAATATTGCCTTCTTTCATATCAATAACGGCAACAATAGTACGTAAAAACGGTCTACCAAGTGTAATTGGACAAGACGGATTGCAATCAATATCAAGAACAATAAAATCTATGGGTACATAATTCCTATTTGCAAGAATAAGAACATCATTAATTCTTCCCGTAGGCTTTTTAATAGTAGAATCCGCCAAGTGCAAATTTAAAGAACATTCTTCAATATCGGTAGGACCAAGCACATGACATAAACATTTCAGAATTGTAGAAACACTAGCACCCAAGTCACATAAAGCAAAACACTCATGATTTTTAATCTTGACTTTGATAGTAGGTTCCCAATCATCATGTAATTTTCTAGGAATTTAAACTTCTAATTCCAACTTTTCTTCAAAAGCTTTCATCATAGCATCAACAATATGTTTAGTGAAAGCTTTATTTTGTTCATAAGCATGGGGTGAATTTATCATGGATTGCAACAAATAAATACAATCATCCAAAGAGAAACTATCATAATTAAAGTCTTTATAATCCAAAATAGTGGGCACATCACTAGTTAAAGTCTTGACCTCTTCAAATCCACTTTTATCAATTAGTTCTCAACAAGATTTTCACCCTCCGAATCATAGGGACGCCTTCTAACTAAAGTTGACTCTTCTCCACTCCCTTTTTCATAAATCTTAATTTTACTAAACAAAGAATCAATAGAAGAAACACCAATCATTTTAAGATCTTCATCATTTTTATGAATGTAATCATTAGAAAACACCCTTTTTAAAAATTCTCTTTTAGCTCTAAGCATAGCGGTTCTTTTCTTACTTTCATCCATAGAAACATAAAGAGCTTTAATTGATTCTACAACTATAGGCACAAAAAATTTCATCTTGAGAGTTTCTACATCATGAGAAATTCTATCAATACTTCTAGACATATCGTCAACTTTGTTCAACCTTTCTTCTATCGAAGCATTGAAAACTTTTTGAGTATTGATAAATTATTTAATATTATTCTCAAGATCAGAGGTGTGTCTATTATTATTATAAGTAGGATTACCATAGGAATTACCATAATTATTAGAGTAATTACTAGCAAAAGGACTAGGATTAAAATTACCTCTATAAGCATTGTTATTGAAATTGTTTCGCGAGATAAAATTCACATCTATGGCATCACTATTTTGCTCAATCAAAGTAGACAAAGGCACATCATTAAAATTGATAGGAGCACTTTTATTAGAAACCAACTTCATAAGATCATCAACTTTTTCACTCAAAGAATTTATTTCTTCTACCTAATTGACTTTTTTACTAGTAGGAGCTCTTTCGGTATGCTATTGTGAGTAATTGGCCATAACATTGTCTAGCAATTTAGTAGATTCACCCAAAATAATTTCCATAAAAGTACCCCCCCCCGCGGCGGAATCTAGAAGATTACAAGAAACAAAATTCAACCCGCATAAAAATTTGTATATCATCCAAAGATTTAACCCATGAGTTGGGCAATTCCTTGGCATCAATTTCATGCTTTCCCAAGATTGTGCAACATGCTCATGTTCAAGTTGCTTGAAATTCATGTTCTGGGTTCTAAGGGAAATGATTTTTGCGGGCGGAAAATACTTAGTAATAAAAGCATTCTTGCACATGTTCCAAGAATCAATTCTATTGCGAGGAAAAGAAGAAAACCAAATTTTTGCGATCTCGCAAAGAAAACAGAATAATTTCAACTTCACAACATCATTGTCCACATCTTTTTTCTTTTGAATATCGCATAATTCCACGAATGTGTTAAGATGGGACGCGACATCCTCATTAGGAGTACCGGCAAATTGATCTTTCATAACAAGATTCAGCATAGTAGTATTAATATCACAAGACTCCGCACTAGTGGCGGGAGGAGCAATCGGAGTGCTAATAAAATCATTGTCATTGGTATTTGAGAAATCACACAACTTGTTATTCTCTTGAGTCATGGTGACTACTCAACAAGATTGCACTCAAAAACAGATCTGACGAGAAAATGGCAAACGAAAAGAGGGCGAATAAAATGGCAAATTTTGTGAAGTGGGGGAGAGGAAAATGAGAGGCAAATGGAAAATAATGTAAATTGTGAGGAGATGAGATTTCTGATTAGGAACCTGGTTGATGTTGAAGATCCTCCCCGGCAACGGCGCCAGAAATTCCTTTTGATTCCCTGCGATGTAAAAAACATGCAGAAAATAGCAACTGGCACTAGGCACTATGTCAATACGTTAGTACCAAAAAATGATATAAAATCTATAAAATTATTGTAAAACACCCAAGGATGATAATATAACAGGATGGAACAATCAAAAATTATAGATACGTTGGAGACGTATCAGCATCCCCAAGCTTTATTCCTGCTTGTCCTCGAGTAGGTAAATGATAAAAACAGAACTTTTGATGTGGAATACTGCCTAACATGTTCATCACATTTCTTTTCTTTATAGCATGGACATTTGGAGTTTTATATGATTCAAAGCAATAGTCTAGTTTTGACATCAAGACTTTAATACTCAAGCATACCAACAAGCAACCATGTCTTTCAAAATATAAACACTAAAGCAAGTTATCCCTAGCCCATTATGCTCAATCATTGATCCATTCATGAAACACACTCGAATATTAGCTACACCCAATGCTCAAATACGATCATAGTGCCCCTTAGTTGGTGATTTATAAGAGAAGATGGAGACTCAAATTCAAAATAAAAAATGCATAAGTAAAAGAAAGGCCCCTCGCGGAGGTAAGTAGGGACTTGTAGAGGTGCCAGAGCTCAAAGATTAAATTGAGAGATAAAAATATTTTTGAGAGGCATACTTTTCCCACCAATGAAAACGACTTAGAGCTCCCAACACTTTCCATGCTAGATACATCATAGGCGGTTCCCAGACAGAAAATAAAGTTTATTCCTTTTTCCACCATTACTTTCACTTTCCATGTCTAGCCGAATCCACGGGTGCCCTCCATACCAGAACTTTCCAAGGAATTTATAATTTGACAACATAAAGTAAATTCATTTTTCATTTCGGGACTGGGCATCCCTAATACCTTTGTCGTACTCTCATGCAATGACAAGTGAATAAACACTGATCGTGAGAATAACACATCTAGCATGGAAAATATTGGCCACCCCTCACCGCCTCGCGAGCGGTAGAGCACACAAAAGAGAAATTTATTTTGAAAATTAGAGATGGCACATGCAAATTTTCTTAGAACGGCATGGAAATACCATATATAGGTAGGTATAGTGGACTCATATGGAAAAACTAGTTTAAAGGGTTTGGGATGCATAAGTAGTTATCATACTTAGTGCAAAATGAAGGCTAGCAAAAAGATTGAGAAGCGACCAACCAAATAGCGAAAAATCTCGTACCCAAGTATTAAGCATAAGTAACACCGAATAATGCACCATAAGTAGGATATAAATTTCATTGCATCACTATTGACTTTCGTGCTTGCATAGGGAATCACAAACCTTAACATCAATATTCTTACTAAAGCACAATTACTCATGAACATGACTCACATATCATATCATCATATCTCAAAACCATTACTAAGAATCAAGTTTATTTTGTCCAGTGATCTTCATGAAAGTTTTTATTATATTCTCCTTTGATATCTATCACTTTGGGACTATTTTCATATGTTGCTTTTAATAAGCTTAAACAAATATAAGTGAAGAACATGAGCAATTTTTTTTCTTTTCTCTCAAAATAATCTAAGTGAAGCAAGAGAGAATTTCTTAAAAAAATTACTAACTTCCAAATAAATCCAAGTGAAGCTTGAGAGCATTTCTTCAAAAATAACAGAGCACACCATGGTCAAAAAGATATAAGTGAAGCACTAGAGCAAATCCATGGCTCTAATAATTTAAGTGAAGCATATGAGCAAGCATAGCATAATTTTTGGCTCTCTCAACAGGGTGGGTTCAGCAAGGATTCAACACTTAAAGTATAAAGCAAAACAAGCAAAGACTCATATCATACAAGACGCTCCAAGCAAAATTCATAATATGTGACGAATAAAAATATAGTTTCAAGTAAAATATCGATGGTCGTTAGAACAAAGCAGGGATGCCACTCGGGGGCATCCCCAAGCTTAGTTGCTTGCTACTTCTTTGAATATTATCTTGGGGTGCCTCCGGCATCCCCAAGCTAAGACTTTTGCTAATCCTTATTCCTTCATCCATCGTGAGATCACCCAAAACTTGAAAACTTCAATCACACAAAACTCAACAAAACCTACGTGAGATCCGTTAGTATAAGAAAGCAAACCACTACTATAAGTACTGTTGCAAACCTATTCTTAATTTCTTTTTGCATTACATCTACTGTATTCCAACTTTTCTATGGAAAAAACTCATCAAATAAACCATAGAATCATCAAAACAAGCACACAACAGAAAGAAAACAGAATCTGTCAAAAACAGAACAGTCTGGAGCAATTTGAATATTTCGAGTACTTCTGTAACTCCAAAAATTCTGAAAAACTTTGATTGACGTGTGCAATTTTTCTATTAATCTTCTTCAAAAATAATCAACTCAAAATCACTCTTCTCTTAAAAATCACAAATAATCTCGTGAGCGCAAAGTTTCTGTTTTTCAGCAAGATCAAATCAACTTTTACCCAAATCATCCCAAAGGCCTTGCTTGGCACAAATAATAATTAAAACACAAGAAACACAATCATAACAGTAGAATAATTTATTAACACACAAGAAGAGAAAGCAAAAAGCAAAAAAAAAATTATTCATTGGGTTGCCTCCCAACAAGCGCTATCGTTTTATGCCCCTAGCTAGGCATAATGTGTAGGATCTAAGTTTTGTCACCCTTATCCTTGTTCCCTTGGGGGTATTTGTGTTGGGAGGTTTTGTAGACATTAAACACATTATACATGGAAACCTTAGCACTATCAAGTTGCTTTTGATCATAACCCCTTTGATCACATCTAAAACGGGGACTTGCTTTTTAAGATTCTCATCAAATATTTGGTTATCTCCAAGCAAATGTCTTAAAGCATAATCACTATTATAAAGAATTTCATCAATCATGGGTTTTATCATGATTCATGCCATATAAATCAAAGATTACCCTAGCTTCCTGTATTATGTAGTCAAATTCATTCATCAAAACAAGATTGGCTAACTTTTTAGCTTTAGGATCCTTTATAACGGGCAACGCATAGAACAATCTTTGCAAGGTAGGATGAGTACGAATAAATCTAGTTTCAAGTTTCACAACAAGTGCCGAAATAGCTTCTGCATAAGATTTAGTCCTTTTAAGTATAGGAATATCATCGAGACTTAATTTTCTGACACAATTAAAAAAAATCTTGGATATGTTCTTTTCCCATAAAATTCCCTTGCCCAAGACAAAAGTTTTGGCATCCAGATTACCCGTACACTCCATTTTAGGAGTTAGGCCATCATCTGTTTCTACCATACCAAAGTCACTCATGGTGACAAGTTCAAGCAAATAAAAGATCTGACGAGAAAACGGCGAACGAAAAAGAGGGCGAATAATAAGGAAAATTTTTGTGAAGTGGGGGAGAGGAAAATGAGAGGCAAATGGAAAATATTGTAAATTGCGAGGAGATGAGATTTGTGAATAGGAACCTGGTTGATGTTGAAGATCCTCCCCGCCAACAACACCAGAAATACCTTTGATGTCTGCTAGAACTACGTCGGTATTTCCCCAAAGAGGAAGGGATGATGCAGTATAGCGACGTTAGGTATTTCCCTCAGTGATGAGACCAAGGTTATCGAACTAGTAGGGGAACCTCCTCACACCACGTAAACAACATATGCACATAAATAACAAATACTCACAACCCGACGTGTTAAAGGGGTTGTCAATAGCTTGCGGGTACGGCGCCTCTAGATAGGCAAATAATGTGAGGTAAAAGTGGTAGATAGGATAAATAGATCGCGGAAAAAATAAATTGCAACAAGGTATTTTTGTATTTTTGGTTTAATAGATCTGAAAATAAATGCAAAGGAAAATAGATCGCAAAGGCAAATATGATGAAAAGAGACCCAGGGGCCGTAGGTTCCACTAGAGGCTTCTCTCGAGAAAAATAGCAAACGGTGGGAAAACAATTACTGTTGGGCAATTGATAGAACTTCAAATAATCATGATGATATCCCGGCAATGATCATTATATAGGCATCACGTCCAAGATTAGTAGACCGACTCCTACCTGCATCTACTACTATTGCTCCACACATCGACCGCTATCCAGCATGCATCTAGTGTATTAAGTTCATGGAAAAACGGAGCAGTGCAATAAGAACGATGACATGATGTAGACAAGATCTATTTATGTAGAAATCGACTAGTCCTTAATAGCAATGATACATACATGTCGTTTCCCTTTCTATCACAGGGATCAAGCACCGTAAGATCGAACCCATCACAAAGCACCTCTTCCCATTGCAAGGTAAATAGATCAAGTTGGCCAAACAAAACCCAAATATCAGAGAAGAAATACGAGGCTATAAGCAATCATGCATATAAGGGATCAAAAAAGACTCAAATAACTTTCATGGATAAAAATATAGATCTGATCATAAACTCAAAGTTCATCGAATCCCAACAAAACACACCGCAAAAGGCTTACATCATGTGGATCCCCAAGAGACCATTGTATTGATAATCAAGAGAGAGAGAGAGGAAGCCATCTAGCTACTAACTACGGACCCATAGGTCAACAAAGAACTACTCACGCATCATTGGAGAGGCACCAATGGAAGTGGTGAACCCCTCTGTGATGGTGTCTAGATTGGATCTAGTGGTTCTGGACTCTGCGGCGGCTGGAATTGATTTTCTTCTACTCCCCTAGGGTTCTAGAATATTGGGGTATTATAGAGCAAAGAGGCGGTTCAGGGGACACCCGAGGTGGGCACAACCCAACTCAGCACGCCTGGGCCCCCAGGTGCACCCTGGTGGGTGCTGCCCTCCTCAGAGCTCCCTCTAGGTGCTTTCCTGGCCCACTGGATGTCTTCTAGCCCAAAAAAAATCCTCAAGAAGTTTTGCTATGTTTGGACTCCGTTTGATATTGATTTCCTGCGATGTAAAAAACATGCAGAAAACAACAACTGGCACTTAGCACTATGTCAATAGGTTAGTACCAAAAATGATATAAAATGATTGTAAAACATCCAATAATGATAATACAACAGCATGGAACAATAAAAAATTATAGAAACGTTGGAGACGTATCAGCCGCCACCATCTACGCGCTCTCCGCCGTCCCCTTCTCCTACGACTGTGTCAGGGGGTCCGCCATCGACCTCTCCTTCACCCACAACCAGCCCCTCGATCTCAGTGCCCCTACATCGACGCCAACACCAGCTTCTTCTTCCTCGTCAACCAGCGGCGTTCCTCTGTGATTCCGGCGCCCTGCTGCTCCTAACCTTCCAATGAGCCACCGTGCGTTCCTACATAATCTCCCCAACCTTTCCCCTATGCTAGCACCATCGATCTCACCCTCTAGTTGCCATCGCCATTGGTGCTGCCCCGCCACCGTGGTGAAGCTCGTCGCATTGGCCATCGTTGCCGCAGCTCATGTCCGAGCTCGTAGTAGAGCTCATGAGGTTCCCAGGAGCCCAACGTGCACGTGCACGCATTTCCCCGAGCCCGCTAGCATCGTTTACGTCCATGCCCGAACACCGCCGCCGCCACGTCTCGTCGCCAACGCCCCTCTAGCCGTGCCCAGCACTGCGACTACCACCCCTAGATGCGAGCGAGCGCCAGCAACCCGGAGACCTCTTCCGCTCGCCGATCTGTGGCCCATAGCCATTTTCCGGCGAACGTCTGAGCCGCGCCGCCGCTTGAGAGGTCGCCGGAGCCAACTCCGCCGATGCCGCTGACGTGGCTGGCCCTAGGGCCCACCTGGGTCGCTGCAGGTGGGTCCCGTGGCCCTGTTGACCATGTTGACTTAGTCAACATGCTAACTAGGCTGCCCAGTGCCACAGACAGATGGGTCCCCCCGTTAACTAACCAAACCATGTTTTAAAATAATTAGTTTAATCTATTTAACCTAACTACACTATGACACGTGGGCCTAGTAGGTTAGTTGGCTAATTTAGATTAGTTCTTAACACTGTTAACCCCCACTGTCATTGAAAGGTGGGTCTCAGACGTCAGCTTGACCAGTCAACTGGCAGGTTGACTGCTGACGTCAGGGTGACATCATGCTGGTGCATTAAGTTCTTTTGAATTAAAAATAATTCCAAAAACGTTTAAAACTTAGAGAATTAATATAAAATAATCTATAACTCGGATGAAAATAATTTATATTAGAAAGTTGCTCAAAAAAACCAACGAATCCGAATATGCGGCCCGTTCATCTTTCACAAGCCCCTAGCATGCTGAACTTGGAACTGTCCCCTCTCTTTTGTTTGTCCGGAAAAAACCTAACACCGGGAAAACCCCTCCGGACATTTTCCCTCTCTGTCCGCAATGTGTAGTACCGTGTTAGGTCACCCCTAGCGCAGCCTATTGTCATGTTATGCTTTGTGATGCTCGTTTGCTTTATATTTATTTTTTCTTCCGCCTCTTCTCTCCAGTAGACCCCGAGACTGCTGTCGATGCCACTGTGATCATCTACGTCGACGACCACACTTCTTCCTTTGTAGCAGAGCTTCCAGGAAAGCAAACCCCCATTGATCATTCTGATATTGCCCATTCCCTTCTCTCTTATGCTTGCATTAGAACTGCTACTACTTTTTGTATGATCCTACTCTGATGCATAGCCTGTTTTTGTAACCTGCTTTCATACCTTACCTGCTTATTCTAAACTGCTTAGTGTAGGTTGGTTGGAGATCCATCAGTGACCCCACACCTTGTCCCAGTTGCCCCGCTTTTCGTTTGATGACTCGATCAACATGATCAATGTCTAGGCCCCGACACCGCACATCACACCCCCCTCCCCTTAGTTGTACGACTCTGTAGAGTTATTATCGAGTGCCGAGGGTGATACCTCGTCAGCACTTCTGATGTTAACCATGTAGTGTAGCTATTTGGTCGTGGTCATCGAGGGTGATTCCTCCTTCACCACTCCCGATAATAACTCTGTCGTGCAACCCCTGAAGTGTGGACCAACGAGGGTGATTCCTCTAAGTCCACCTTGACGGTTACATCGAGTGGGAATCCATTGAGGGTGATTCCTCGGGTTTCCCCATTGCTGTTTTAGACACACGGTTACTTTGACTTACCACAGAACCATGATGACATCGGGTCAGCCTTGAGGCGTACCCGCGAGTGATGTGAAGCCGAGTTGACCTGGAGTGTACCCGAGAGATAATTACGTGGCACGACCGGGCATTCTTAGCCCTTGCAGTAAGTCCATGAGATGGGGCGATGGGGTCACCTGATCGTGAGTCTCTGCTTGTTACCGCACACTACCAAGACACTAACGGTTTAGATATTTGATCCGAGTAGGCCTCTGGCCTTTTTGCACTGACCACCATGCAGGAATAAGTATGGGCACCCTGTGTCTTGTGTATCAGCCAAAAGCTCAATGGAGGTCAGCAATGGAGCGGCACGCACCTGGGTGGCCTACGTAAGCACCTGCCTTATATAAGGAGGTAGTCAGGACTGATCCCGGCCGTCCATGCAACGTGTAGGAGTGGGAAGGACGATGGGCCCAAGACTCCTGAGTGCTTAGGATGTAGACTGGCATGTTGGCCACTCTGTTGAGCCTAGGTAGGACTGTGGTGTGTTGATCAGCCGAGGACGGTCATGACCTGATGGTGTGTCTGACCGGAGTTGATTGAGCGTGTTGGGTAAGTTTGTGTACCCCTGTAGGGAAGTACTCTATCTATTCGAATAGTCGTGTCCACGGTAATGGACGCTCGGAGTTGTATCCCGATCGACACAACTAGAACTGGATGTTGTGGCATGAGAAATGGATATGATGGTCCGAGATTGCTTTCTCGCAGGCAGTTGAGGAAGTGATCTCTAGGTGATGCTACAACATACTTACTAATAATATAATATGCTACTCTTATCTCTTCTGATGCTACAAGATGCTTGAAGATGCTAGTCTTTGATAGGCACGAGAAATGGATATGATGTTTGTCTTATCTTTTGGCTATGTATCAGAACTAGCTATTATTTTGTGAATTAATATGACTATTAACCTTTTGCTTGATACCGCATCGCTTCCGGAGGCTTCGCCCCTCGGGCCCCATGCATTAGTAGCTCTCCTTCTGAATGTCCCATGAGAGGGGGCTACCGGCATGGCGCTTGTCCTCGAGTCCGTCCCTGCAGCGTTGATAAATCTAGGTGATGGAGCTCTAGCTCGCGGGCTGGCCCCGTGCACGTCACCTCATCAGGTCCTTAGTGCCTTGTCTTCTCACGGAATAGTCATGGGCAAATCGGCAAGCGCATGTTGCCTATCTACCCTGTAATCTATCAGCATGCATAAGTTCCAGGAGCCGGGCATTCGGCAGCGCTCAAACAGTGCTCCATCGCCTCAGCAGGACCGGCCTTGGTTGAGCGACAACATGACTCGCGATACGTGTCCAATGTATCTATAGTTTTTGATTGTTCCATGCTATTATATTATCTGTTTTTGGATGTTTTATAGGCATTAATATGCTATTTTATATTATTTTGGGAACTAACTTATTAACCCAGAGCCCAGTGCCAGTTTCTGTTTTTCCTTGTTTTTGAGTTCTATAGAAAAGAAAAATCAAACGGAGGCCAAACGGGACAAAACTTTACGATGATTTTTCTTGGACCAGAAGACACCTACGTGACTTGGAGAGAGGGCCAGAAGAGTCTCGACGAGGACAAAAGCCTCCAGGGCGCACCCCAAGGGGGCACCATGAGGGCTTGTGGGCCCCTCGGGACTCCTCCAACCCTAATTCCACCTCTATATATTCTCAAATATTCCCGAAACATTAGAAGCGTTACCAAAATACTTTTTCGCTACCACAAGCCTTTGTTCCCGTGAGATCCCATCTTGGGGCCTTTTCCGAAGACCTGTCGGAGGGGGATTTGATCACGGAGGGCCTCTACATCAACCTTGTCGCCCTTCCGATGAAGCATGAGTAGTTTACCACAGACCTACGGGTCCATAGCTAGTAGCTAGATGGCTTCTTCTCTCTCTTTGATCTTCAATACAATGTTCTCCTTGATGTTCTTGGAGATCTATTTGATGTAATACTCTTTTGCGGTGCATTTGTTGACACTGATGAATTGTGGATTTAAGATAAAATTATCTATGAATATTATTTGAGTCTTCTCTAAACTCTTTTATGCATGATTAAAATATCTTTGTATTTCTCTTCGAACTATCGGTTTGGTTTGGCAACCTAGATTGGTTTTTCTTGCAATGGGAGAGGTGCTTAGTTTTGTGTTCAATCTTGCGGTGTCCTCACCCAGTGACAGAAGGGGTAGTGAGGCATGTATTGTATTGATGCCATCAATGATAAAAAGATGGGGTTTATATCATATTGCTTGAGTTTATCCCTCTACATCATGCCATCTTACTTAAGGTGTTACTCTGTTCTTATGAGCTTAATACTCTTGATGCATGCTGGATAGTGGTCGATGTGTGGATTAATAATAGTAGATGCAGAATCTTTTGGTCTACTTGTCACGGACGTGATGCCTATATTCATGATCATTGCCTTAGATATCGTCATAACTTTGTGCTTTTCTATCAATTGCTCAATAGTAATTTGTTTACCCACCGTGGCCCCCGGGTCTATTTTCCATCATATATTTTCAGATCTATAAAATCAAAAACCTAAAAATACCTTGCTGAAATTTATTTATATTTACTTTATTTTGCCTTTTACTTACTTTTATATCTATCTCTATTAGATCTCACTCTTGCAGGTGACCGTGAAGGGATTGACAACCCCTTTTTCGCGTTGAGTGCAAGTGTTTGTTAGTTTGTGCAGGTGCATATATTGGGGACTTTCTTGTGCCTCCTACTAGATTGATACCTTGGTTCTTAACTAAGGGAAATACTTATCTCAACTTTGCTGCATCACCCTTTCCTCTTCAAGGGAAAATCAACGCAGCCTCAAGAAGTAGCAAGAAGAATTTCTGGCGCTGTTGCCGGGGAGGTTCTACATAAAGCCTACCAAGTACCTATCATAAACTCTCATCTCTTGCAATTACATTATTTGCCATTTGCCTCTCATTTTCCTCTCCCCCACTTCTAAAACGTTTTCAGAAAAATACAAAAATATTTTCCTTTTTATTCGCTTTCCTTCTGTTCCTCTTTTCGTTTGCTTTTTGTTTGCTTGTGTGCTAGATTGCTTGCTTTGTCATGATGTCTCAAGAAAATACCAAGTTGTGTGATTTTTCCAACACTCAGAATAATGATTTTATTAGTACTCCGATTGCTCCTGCCACTAGTGCAAAATCTTATGAAATTAATGCCGCTTTGTTGAATCTTGTTATGAAAGAACAATTATCTATTAGTCCTAAAGAGGATGCTGCATCCCATCTAATACTTTCGTTGAGTTGTGTGATATGCAAAAGAAAAAAGCTGTGGATAATGATATTGTTAACTTGAAGCTATTTTCGTTCTCACTACGAGATCGTGCTAAAACTTGGTTTTCAAGTTTGCCTAAAAATAGTATTGATTCATGGAATAAGTGTAAATATGCTTTTATTTCCAAGTACTTTTCTCATGCTAAGATCATCTCCCTTAGGAACGATATAATGAATTTTAAGCAACTTGATCATGAACATGTTGCACAATCTTGGGAGAGGATGAAATTGATGATAAAAAATTTCCCTACTCATGGTTTAAGTTTAAGGATGCTCATACACAAATTTATGCCGGATTGAATTTTGCATCTAGAAATATTTTAGATTGTGCCGCAGGAGGTACTTTTACAAAAATCACATTAGGAGAAGCTACTAAACTCCTAGATAATATTATGGCAAATTACTCTCAATGGCATACTGAAAGATCTACTAGTAAAAAAGGTGCATGCGATTGAAGAAATTAATACTTTGAGTGGAAAGATGGATGAACTTATGAAATTGATTGCTAGAAAGAGTGCTCCTATTGATCCTAATGATATGCCTTTGTCCACCTTGATTGAGAATAATAATGAATCTATGGATGTGAATTTTGTTGGTAGGAACAATTTTGGTAATAACGCATATAGAGGAAACTTCAACCCTAGGCCGTTTCCTAGTAATTCCTCTAATAATTATGATAATTCCTACAAAAACTCTTATGGAAATTATAATAAAATACCCTCTGATCTTGAGAACAATATTAAAGATTTCATTAATTGTCAAAAGATTTTCAATGCTATGGTTGAAGAAAAATTGCTTAGGATTGACGATTTGGCAAGAAACATTGATAGAATTTCTCATGAGATTGATTCTTTTAAGATTAGATCTACGCCACCGAAGATCGATATTAATGAATCTCTGAAAGCTATTCAAATTTCTATTAATGAAAGTAGAGAGAGAACCGTGATGAACCCACTCTTTTGGATTTCAAGGACTTTAATTACGATGATTGTTCTTTAATAGATTGCATTTCCTTGTTGCAGTCCATGCTAATCAGCTCATGCTTATAATCAAAATAAGGCTGTTATTAAACATATCGTGGATGCTATGATGAAATTGTTTGAAGAAAAACTTGAGTTGGAAGTTTCAACCCCTAGAAAGCTTTATGATAAATGGGAACCTATTATTAAGATTAAAATTAAAGATTATGAGTGTAATATGTTGTGTGATTTGGGTGCTAGCATTTCCACTATTCCCAAAGCTTTATGTGATGTGCTAGGTTTCCAAAAAATTGATGATTGTTCTTTGAATTTGGATCTAGCGGATTCCACTATTAAGAAACCTATGGGAAGGATTAATGATGTTCCTATTGTTGTAAATAGGAATTATGTGCCCGTAGATTTTATTGTGCTTGATATAGATTGCAATCCTACATGCCCTATTATACTTGGTAGAACTTTCCTAAGAACGATTGGTGCAATTATTGATATGAAAGAAGAAAAAATAGATTTCAATTTCCAATAAGGAAGGGCATGGAACACTTTCGAAGAAATAAAATTAGGTTACCATATGAATCTACTATAGGGGTACTTATGGATTTAATACCAAAGATGACAATATTTAGATCTATGCATTATACCTAGCTAGGGGCGTCAAACAATGCACTTGTTGGGAGGCAACCCAATTTTATTTTTGTGTTTTTGGTTTTGGTTCTGTTTTTCAATACATACACATTATTAGCTTTGTAGTAATTGTGTTTTGGTGTTTTAATTAGTGTTTGAGCCAAGCAAGAACTTTGGGATACTTTGGTCTATCGCTGATTTGGTTTTGCTGAAAAACAGAAACTTTTGTGCCCATTAACAGAATTGATTTGGCTTGCTGGAGCGTGGAAATTTCTGAATTTTTTACATAAAATTGATATACGAATTGCCTCTGTTTTCCAAAAAAATTAGAACTTGTGGAGGTACAAAAGTATGACTAATATTCGGATTACTACAAATTGTTCTGTTTTTGACAGATTTTGTTTTCATTGTCTTGTTTGCTTATTTTGATGACTCTATGGGTAGTGCCGGGGGGGGTATGAACCATGGAGAAGTTGGAATACCAATTTGTACTGTCTAGTATATATATTGTATTCCACTTTAGGTACTATCTTTAGTATATAACAGAATACAATATATATACTAAAGTGGTTCAGAACATTGGTGATTTATTTTGATGACTCTATGGGTAGTGTCGGGGGGTATGAACCATGGAGAAGTTGGAATACAATATATATATACTAAAGACTGTACCTAAAGTGGTGATTCCACTATATATTGTATGAACCATATATAACACCAATATAAATTAAGAATGAATTCAGAACAGTACCTAAAGTGGTGATTCATTTTATTATACTAACGAATCTTAGCTTTGTGTTGCGAAGTTTTCAAGTTTTGGGTAAGGATTGGATGGACAATGGAATAAGGAGTGGCAAGAGCATAAGCTTGGGATTGCCCAAGGCACCCCAAGTTAATATTCAAGGATAACCAATCATCTAAGCATGGGGACGCCCCGGATGGCATCCCCTCTTTCGTCTTCAACCCATCGATAAACTTACTTGAGGCTATATTTATATTCACCACATGATGTGTGTTTTGCTTGGAACGTCTTGTATGATATGAGTATTTTCTTTTTATCTTGCCACAATCATCCTTGATGTACACACCTTTTGATAGGGATACACATTAATCCTGAATTTATTAGAATACTCTATGTGCTTCACTTATATCTTTTGAGCTAGTCGGTTTTCTCTAGTCCTTCACTTATATATTTTTAGAGCGCGGCGGTGGCTTTATTTTATAGAAATTGATGAACTCTCATGCTTAACTTATATTATTTTGATAGTCTTAAACAACATGGTAATTTGCTTAGGTTATGTATTTAGTCCTAATATGATGGGCATCCAAGAGGGATATAATAAAAAATTTCAAATAAAGAGCATTGAATATATGAGAATTTTGATTCCTTGCATTTGTTTTGAGATATAAAGATGGTGATATTTGAGTCATGCTAGTGAGTATTTGTGGATTGGTATAAACACTTGTGTTAATGTTTGTGATTCCTGTAGCATGCACATATGGTCAACCGTTATGTGATGCGGTCGGAGCATGATTTATTTTGTGATTGTCTTCCTTATGAGTGGGGGTCGGGGACGAGCGATGGTCTTTTCCTACCAATCTATCCCCCTAGGAGCACACATGTAGTACTTTGATTCGACGGCTAATAAATTTTTGCAATAAGTATGTGAGTTCTTTATGACTAATGTTGAGTCCATGGATTATACACACTCTCACCCTTCCACCATTGCTAGCCTCTTTAGTACCGCGCAACTTTCGTCGGTGCATTAAACCCGCCATATACCCTTCCTCAAAACAGCCACCATACCTACCTATTTTGGAATTTCTATAGCCATTCTGAGATATATTGTCATGCAACTTCCACCATTCTGTTTTATTCTGACATGTACCATCATTGTCATATTGTTTTGCATGATCATGTAGTTGGCATAGTATTTGTGGCAAGGCCACCATTTATATTTTTTTATGCATGTCAATCTTTATCATTGCACATCCCGGTACACCGCTGGAGGCATTGATATAGAGTCATATCTTGTTCTAGTATCGAGTTGTAATTCTTGAGTTGTAAGTAAATAAAAGTGTGATGATCATCATTATTAGAGCATTGTCTCATGTGAGGAAAGGATGATGGAAGCTATGATTCCCTCACAAGTTGCGATGAGTCTCCAGAATTTATAAAAAATAAAAGAGGCCAAAGAAGTCCAAATAAAAAAAGAGGACAAAGAAGCCCAACAAAAAAAGGGAGAAAAAAGAGAGAAATGAGAGATGGTACAATGTCACTATCCTTTTTCCACACTTGTGCTTCAAAGTAGCACCATGATCTTCATGATAGAGAGTCTCCTATTTTGTCACTTTCATATACTAGTGGGAATTTTTCATTATAGAACTTGGCTTGTATATTTCAATGATGGGCTTCCTCAAATTTTCCTAGGTCTTCATGAGCAAGCAAGTTGGATGCATACCCACTTAGTTTCTTTTTTTAGCTTTCATACACTTATAGCTCTAGTGCATCCGTTACATGGCAATCCCTACTCACTTGTATAGATGTCAATTGATGGGCATCTCCATAGCCCATTAATTTTCCTAGTTGATGTGAGACTTTCTCCTTCTTTTTGTCTTCTCCACAACCACCATATTATATTCCACCTATAGTGATATATCCATGGCTCACGCTCACGTATTGGGTGAAAGTTGAAAAAGTTTGAGAACACCGAAAGTATGAAACAATTGCTTGGCTTGTCATCGGGGTTGTGCATGATGAAATACTTTGTGTGATGAAGATGGAGCATAGCTAGAGTATATGATTTTGTAGGGATAACTTTCTTTTACCATGTTATTTTGAGAAGACATGATTGCTTTATTAGTATGCTTGAAGTATTATTATTTTTATGTCAATATTAAACTTTTGTTTTGAATCTTATGGATTTGAATGTTCTTGCCACAATAAATAAAATTGCATTGATAAATATGTTAGGTAGCATTCCACATCAAAAAGAAAATCTGTTTTTATCATTTACCTACTCGAGGCTGAGCAAGAATTAAGGTTGGAGATGCTTGATACTTCTCCAATGTATCAATAATTTTTTATTGTTCCATGCTATTATATTATCTGTTTTGGATGTTTTATATGCATTATTATGCTATTTTATATTATTTTTGGGACTAACTTATTAACCTAGAGCCCAGTGCCAGTTTCTGCTTTTTTCCTAATTTTTGAGTTTTATTGAAAATAAATATCAAACGGAGTCCAAACGGAATAAAACTATATGTTGATTTTCTTGGACCAAGAGACAACTACGTGACTTGGAGATAGGGCCAGAAGCGTCCCGAGGAGGCTACAAGCCTCTAGGGCGTGCCGGCTTGTGGGCCCCTCAAGAGTCCTCCAACCCTAATTCCACCTCTATATATTCTCAAATATTCCCCAAACATCAAAAGGGTCCCCCAAAATACTTTTCCGCCGGCGCAAGCTTCTATTCCCATGAGATCCCATCTTGAGGCCTTTTCCCGCGATCTGCCGGAGGGGGATTCGATCATGGAGGGCCTCTATATCAACCTTGTGCCCTTCCGATGAAGCATGAGTAGTTTACCACAGACCTAAGGGTCCATATCTAGTAGCTAGATGGCTTCTTCTCTCTCTTTGATATTCAATACAATGTTCTCCTCGATGTTCTTGGAGATCTATTCGATGTAATACTCTTTTGCGGTGCGTTCGTTGGGATCCGATGAATTGTGGATTTATGATCAAATTATCTATGACTATTGTTTGAGTCTTCTCTGAACTCTTTTATGCATGATTAAGATATCTATGTATTTCTCTTCGAACAGTTTGGTTTGGCCAACTAGATTGGTTTTTCTTGCAATGTCCTCACCAAGTGACAGAAAGGGGTAGCGAGGCACGTATTGTATTGTTGCCATGAAGGATAAAAAGATGGTGTTTGTATCATATTGGTTGAGTTTATCCCTCTACATCATGCCATCTTACTAAAGGTGTTACTCCGTTCTTATGAACTTAATACTCTAGATGCATTCTGGATAGCGGTCGATGTGTGGAGTAATAGTAGTAGATGCAGTATCATTTTGGTCTATTTTTCATGGACATGATGCCTATATTCATGATCATTGCCTTAGATATCATCATAACTTTGCGCTTTTCTACCAATTGCTCAACAGTAATTTGTTTACCCACCGTATGCTTTCTTCAAGAGAGAAGCCTCTATTGAAACCTATGGCCCTCGGGTCTATTTTCCATCATATATTTCAGATCTATAAACCAAAAAACCCCAAAATACCTTGCTGCAATTTAATTATATTTACTTTAGTTTGGTCTTTTATTAATCTTTTATATCTATCTCTACTATATCTCACTCTTGTTCGTGACCGTGAAGGGATTTACAACCCCTTTTTTGCGTTGTGTGCAAGTGTTTGTTAGTTTGTGCAGGTGCATAGATTGGAGACTTGGTTGTGCCTTCTACTGGATTGATACCTTGGTTCTTAGCTAAGGGAAATACTTATCTCTACTTTGCTGCATCACCCTTTTCCTCTTCAAGGGAAAGAATCAACGGAAGCCCAAGAAGTAGCAACCCGCATCACCTGCTGCAAAAAGCTAAGTATAGCCATCTCATACGTCGCGTCGATGCCGGACGAGATCCCTTCCCCTATGACCTCGTGGAGCATGTCGCCTCTTTTCCGTGAGAGTCGCTTGCTTGTTAAAAGGGGAGCTCTTGAGCATCGCGTCTCAAGAGCTTTTACTGGCTCTTGAGCACTCACCCCTAGCCTTTTTACAAGCATCGCGACCTGACATACCAGGGGCAGCTGAGCTTTGCTCAAAGGCCGGGTCCTGAGGACGTAGAGCACCTTGACGAGCAAAGAAAAGATAGGCGGGCCTCGCGAGGAGGTTTGGGACAGTGGGTTGCATCTTAGCTGTGTTTATATTGATTAAGACGTAAAGGACATCGATTTTTTCATGCCCCCTCGCGGGACTTGTGTTAACTTGCCACAGAATGGAAGGTGGACAGGAAGCCAAGCTCTAAGGAAGTGCGCCCGCATGTTGCAAGGATTCCCAATGGGCCCGAATTCCCCCACGATGCACCCTTAGCTAAGTCGTCCTCTTCATGCCATGCACGAGTTTTACCAATAATGCTTTGCCTTTACATTCGCAATCTCGTTGGGGCGAAAACCCTTTCTCTCTCATGAGCTGCTTGCATGTCAAGGGGGACCTCTTGATCAATGCGCCTCAGGAGCTCTTACCGGACCTCAAGCCCCTCACCTTCTGGCCTTGCCCAAGGCATCGCGACCTGGCATACCAGCAACGGCTAAGGCTTGTTGCTTGGGGACTCGGTCTCGGCGATGCAGAGCAGTAAGTGATCATGAAGAAAGGGTTAAACCCAAACGAGAAATGCCACGATAACTTGAACAATATCTCAAAGCATTTAAAATAAAGGCGAGAGCACCAAAGTTCTTACATGCCCCGTGGGCCCACGACATTTTTGGTGTAGGAAATGAAAGAATACAAAAGAAACTCCCTCAGGCGGCCGCCACTCCCGTGGCCTGGGCTCCAGCATCGCCAGCGCCTAGTCGGAGTCCTCCTCCGTCTTGACATGGTGGCGTGGGGGCTCGTCAAAGTCGTCATCGCTCCAGCTTCCCCCAGGGGAGGCGCCACAGCTGTTGTCGCTAGAGGAGTGGCCACTGCTACTGGTGTCGCTCCCCATGCAGCACTCTAGGAGGCCGCCGGCCACCCCGAAGATCTTCACGAAGAGCGTCACGGCCCATCAAACTTGAAGTGAAGGGTGTGCCCCTCCTTCAGGCCGCGGGCACAGGCAAACGACTTCCAGCATCGCGCCAAGTACATGTAGCCAGATGGACTGAACTTCGCCGCCACACTAGAGGACTTGTTGCAGCAGCCGTCTGGATGCAGCCACAGTCCTAAGGGTGCCTCAGCCACCAGCTCCTCCACGAAGGAGTCCGGGAGCTGGAGCCAGGTGCGGGGCGGGTTTTCCATCCACACGACAAACTTGCGGGCTGAGTCGGTGGAGTGGGCCCCTGCCCCAGTCTGCTGAGCGGCTGCGCCACTCCTCGCTCCTCAGTTGTGGCTGCCTCGACATGTCATGGCCGTGCTCGCGGATGTCTTGCAGCGTCTTCTCAAGCCGGTGAGGACTGCTAATGGAGGACTCCCACATCCCCGGGGAGGTGCCCCGGGCGTCGTGGCGGAGTTGCAAGGGCGGCCCCGCCCTCTTCTAGGCTGCGGCGGCTCTGATTCCTCCTGCTTCGCCTTGCCCTTCTCGGTGGCAGAAATCCTTCTCACAGGCGCCATGGCTGCGGCAGCGGTGTTCAAAGACGGAGAGGCAACAAGATGGAGATGGGCCGAGGAGTCCGACCCCTCGCCCCTTTGTATAGCAATCAAAAGAGGCTGGTTCGCGCCCCTTCACCTTCGAAGCAATGATGGCCTCGCGGCATTGCTACCTCTTGAGCTTGCGTTGGTTTTTCCCTTGAAGAGGAAAGGGTGATGCAACAAGGTAGAGTAACTATTTCCCTCAGTTTGAGAACCAAGGTATCAATCCAGTAGGAGACAACGCACAAGTCATCGAATACCTGCACAAACAATCAAACAAACTTGCACCCAACACGATAAAGGGGTTCTCAATCCCTTCACAATTACTAGCAAAAGTGAGATCTGGTAGAGATAGATAAATGGTAAAGTAAATATTTTTGGTATTTTTGGTTTATAGATCGGAAAGTAAAAGATGGAAAAATAGTAGATCGGAAACTTATATGATGGAAAATAGAACTTATATGATGGAAAAGAGAACATATATGATGGAAAAGAGACCCGGGGCATAGATTTCACTAGTGGCTTCTCTCAAGATAGCAAATAATACGGTGGGTGAACAAATTACTGTCGGGCAATTCATAGAAGAGCGCATAATTATGACGATATCTAAGGCAATGATCAAGAACATAGGCATCATGTCTGTGTCAAGTAGACCGAAACGATTCTGCATCTACTACTATTACTCCACACATCGACCGCTATCCAGCATACATCTAGAGTATTAAGTTCATAAAGAACGGAGTAACGCATTAAGTAAGATGACATGATGTAGAGGAATTAACTCAAGCAATATGATGAAATCCCCATCTTTTTATCCTCGATTGCAACAATACAATATGTGCATTGCTGCCCCTACTATCACTGGGAAAGGACACCGCGAGATTGGACCCAAAGCTAAGCACTTCTCCCATTGCAAGAAAAACCAATCTAGAAGGCTAAACTAAACAGATAATTCAAAGAGACTTGCAAAGATATCAAACCATGCATATAAGAATTCAGAGAAGATTCAAATAATATTCATAGATAATCTGATCATAAATCTACAATTCATCGGATCTCGGCAAGCACACCACAAAAGAGTATTACATCAAATAGATCTCCAAGAACATCGAGGAGAACACGGTATTCAGAATCAAAGAGAGAGAATAAGCCATCTTGCTACTAGCTATGGACCCGTAGGTCTGTGGTAAACTACTCACACTTCACCGGAAGGGCAATGGTGTTGATGTAGAAGCCCTCCATGATCGTATCCCCCTCCTGCAGGACGCCGGAAAAGGTCCCTAGATGGGATCTCATGGGTATAGAAGGTTGCGGTGGTGGAAAAGTGTTTTAGTGGCTCCGCCTGATGGTTTTGGGGTATAAGAGTATATATGGGCGAAAGAATTAGGTCAGGAGACCCATGAGGGGCCCACAAGACAGGAAGGCACGCCCTACCCCCCTGGGCGCGCCCTCCACCCTTGTGGCCGCCTCATGGCTCCTCCGACTTCATCTCCAAGTCTCCTGGTTTGCTTCTCGTCCAAGAAAGATCATCGCGAAAGTTTTATTCCGTTTGGACTCCGTTTGGTATTCCTTTTCTGCGGAACTCAAAAAACAGGCAAAAAACAGAAACTGACACTGGGATCTGGTTAATAGGTTAGTCCCAAAATAATATAAAATAGCATATTAATGCATATAAAACATACAAAATAGATAATATAATAGCATGGAACAATAAAAAATTATAGATACATTGGAGACATATCAAGCATCCCCAAGCTTAATTCCTGCTCTTCCTCGAGTAGGTAAATGATAAAAAACAGAATTTTTGATGTGGAATGCTACCTAACATATTTATCCATGTAATTCTCTTTATTGTGGTATGAATGTTCAGATCCGAAAGATTAAAAACAAAAGTTTAATATTGACAAATAATACTTCAAGCATACTAACAAGGTAATTATGTCTTCTCAAAATAACATGGCCAAAGAAAGCTTATCCCTAGAAAATCATAT
The DNA here is from genome assembly GCF_018294505.1 of Triticum aestivum. Taxonomy (NCBI): domain Eukaryota; kingdom Viridiplantae; phylum Streptophyta; class Magnoliopsida; order Poales; family Poaceae; genus Triticum; species Triticum aestivum. Next base: position 285,828,773 of record NC_057795.1, on the reverse strand, counting down.
AGTCTGGCTATGCTCCATCTTCATCACACAAAACATTCAAATCATGCACAACCACGATTTCAGCCAAGCCATTGTTTCATACTTTAGTATTCTCAAACCTTTTCAACTTTCACGCAATACATGAGCATGAGCCATGGACATAGCACTATAGGTGGAATAGAATGGTGGTTGCGGAGAAGACAAAAAGAGGGAAATAGTCTCACATGAACACATTGCTATCGAGCAATTGATAGAGAAGCGCAAAGTTATGACGATATCTAAGGTAATGATCATGAATATAGGCATCACGTCCGTGTCAAGTAGATCGAAACGATTTTGCATCTACTACTATTACTCCACACATTGACCGATGTCCAGCATGCATCTAGAGTATTAAGTTCATAAAGAATGGAGTAACGCATTAAGTAAGATGACATGATGTAGAGGAATTAACTCAAGAAATATGATGAAAACCCCATCTTTTTTATCCTCGATGGCAACAATACAATACGTGCCTTGCTGCCCCTACTGCCACTAGGAAAGGACATCACAAGATCGAACCCAAAGCTAAGCACTTCTCCCATTACAATAAAAACCAATCTAGTTGGTCAAACCAAACCGATAATTCTAAGAGACTTGCAAAGATATCAAATCATGCATATCAGAATTCAAAGAAGATTCAAATAATATTCATAAATAAGCTAATTATAAAACCACATTTCATCGGCTCTCGACAAACACACCGCAAAAGAAGATTACATCGAATAGATCTCCAAGAACACTCCGTGTTCGAATCCCCTCCGGCAGGGTGCTAGAAAAGGTCCCTAGATGGGATCTCACGGGTATAGAAGGTTGTGGTGGCGGAAAAGTGTTTTCGTGGATACCTCTGGTGGTTTGGCGATATATGGGAATATATAGGTGAAAGAATTAGGTCAGGCGGGTCACAGGGGGCCCACAAGGGTGGGGGGCACGCCCTACCCCCCCCCCCCACCCTAGGCGCACCCTCCATCCTTGTGGCCGCCTCATGGCTCCTTCGACTTCATCTCCAAATCTCCTGCTTGTCTTCTGGTCCAAGAAAAATCATCGCGAAGTTTTCATTCCGTTTGGTATTCCTTTTCTGTGAAGCTCAAAAACAAGGAAAAAAATAGAAACTAGCACTGGGCTCTAGGTAAATAGGTTAGTCCCAAACATAGTATAAAATAGCATGTTAATGCATATAAAACATCCAAAACAGATAATATAATATCATGGAACAATAAAAAATCATAGATACCTTGGAGACGTATCAAGCATCCCCAAGCTTAATTCCTGCTCGTCCTCGAGTAGGTAAATGATAAAAACAAAAAAAATGATGTGGAATGCTACCTAACATATTTTTCCATATAATTTTTCTTTATTGTGGCATGAATGTTCAGATCCATAAGATTCAAAAAAAGTTTAATATTGACATAAAAACAATAATACTTCAAGCATACGAACAAGGCAATTATGTCTTCTCAAAATAACATGGCCAAAGAAAGCTATCCCTACAAAATCATATAGTCTGGCTATGCTCCATGTTCATCACATAAAATATTCAAATCATGCACAACTTCGGTTTCAGCCAAGCAATTGTTTCATACTTTAGTATTCTTAAACTTTTTCAACTCTCATGCAATACATGAGCGTGAGGCATGGACATAGCACTATAGGTGGAATAGAATATGGTGGTTGTGGAGAAGACAAAAAGAGGGAGATAGTCCCACCTCAACTAGGCGTATCAACGGGCTATGGAGATGCCCATTGTCGGTGTCAAAACCGGTGGATCTCGAGTAGGGGGTCCCGAACTGTGTGTCTAAGGCTAATGGTAACAGGAGGCGGGGGACACGATGTTTACCCAGGTTCGGGACCTCCCGATGGAGGTAATACCCTACTTCCTGCTTGATTGATCTTAATGATATGACTATTACAAGAGTTGATCTACCACGAGATTGTAGAGGCTAAACCCTAGAAGCTAGCCTATGATTATGATTGTTCTTTTCCTACGGACTAAACCCTCCAGTTTATATAGACACCGGAGGGGGCTTGGGTTACGCAGAGTCGGTTACAGAGAAGGAGATCTACATATCTGAATTGCCAAGCTTGCCTTCCACGCAAAGGAGAGTCCCACCCAGACACGGGACGAAGTCTTCAATCTTGTATCTTCATAGTCCAACAGTCTGGCTGTCCGAGGACCCCCCTAATCCAGGACTCCCTCAGTAGCCCCTGAACCAGGCTTCAATGACGATGAGTCCGGCGCGCAAATTGTCTTCGGCATTGCAAGGCGGGTTCCTTCTCCGCATACTCCATAGAAGATCTTGAATATGAGGATCGTGTCCGTCTCTGCAAAATAAATTCCACATACCACCGTAGAGAGCACAATATTCCACAAATCTAATCTGCTGACAACTTTTCATAGGGTGACATCACGCCGCGGCCCGGTCATTACGAACCGTTTTTCCTAGCCTGCCACTACACGTGTTGTGAGGCAGTTTTATTAGCACGTCTTGTCGAAGCAGAGATCATGTTCCCCTTATCACGAGATTCTCAGCAATACGGGTGTGGGTAACCCAATCGTGCTTGTTAGTATGACTCCTCAATCTTAGGCAAGTTCCAAACGGTCACGCGGAGGACGCTTGATATTCACCCCCCTTTATAAGGGGGCAAAGGCCTGTCCTTTTCTTCCCACGTTCGATCCTTCCCTTCCCCCACCTTGAGTTCCAACACCCAAGGCTCAGGCTAACCGCCTCGGACCTTCAACCATGTCCGGATCCAACCTTCAAGGTCGGTGGATGGCCTCCTCTGTCATAGAGGAGGACATCAAGAAGCTTACGGAGGCCAGGTATTTGACCGCCGAAATCCCACACAGGCTGCCTGCTCAAGGGCAGGTCATCCCCACTCCCGAACCCAACGAGAGTGTCGTATTTGTTTCCCATTTCCTCCGAGGGCTAGGCTTTAGTCTTGATCCCTTTGTTAGAGGGCTCATGTTCTATTACGGGCCAGATTTCCATGATCTAGCTCCAGATTCCATCCTTCACATCTCGTCGTTTATCGTCGTGTGTGAAGCCTTCCTCCGCATCACCCCACACTTCGGCCTATGGCTCAAGACTTTCAATGTGAAGCCGAAGATGATCGACGGGCGACACGCGGAGTGCGGAGGCGCTATAATAAGCAAAGGCGCCGATGCCCTATGGCCAAAGGGTTCCTTCCCGGAGGTTTCTGACTTATGGCAACGGGAGTGGTTTTACATCACAGCTCCCCGAGGTACAAAGCGGGCGGCCGCTCCTGCGTTCCGCTCGGGCCCTCTGCCTCAACTAGTGTCATGGGTCAACAAGGGGTTGGACTGGGGGCCAGTTAACGACGTGCTGACACTGCAAAGCCGCATCCGAGACCTCCTTAAGAGGGAAGTCAGTCTTGTCAAGGTAATGCAAGTAATGCTAGTTCGTCGGGTCCTGCCATGCCAACGTTGATCTCTCTGTATGTGGGAGTTAAACCCGGAAGGACCGCGAACTATTCAGCAATTCTTCGGTGTGACGCTCGAAGGGATGTATGGATTGTTCTTCCGATCACGAATAAAGTGTCCAGACACCACCGAGGATGCGGGTCTCAACTGCAACCGTCCATATACCCAAGTAAGTATTTTCGTGACCGAACATGCCGTCTTTATATTTGTCACAACATCATTTCCGAAAAATTGCTCTCAGCCAGGACTGGATAAGAAAGGCGGAGAGGATCAGGTGTCCAGCCTCCCGAAGGCTCACCGGATCCTACATTAACCAGGATGCTTGAACGCGCACCATATCAAGTGCCATCTGGAGAAGATGAGGGGAGGAATAGAGAAGCCAAAAGTGGGCTTCATATCTTACACATCCAAACCGGGGGAGTAAGTGCCTCCACGAAGGAGGATAATCGGGGAGGTAAATCTAGAATCCCATCTCCTCACAGGAAGAAAAGGGCCGCCTCGGAACACATGGAAACGGAGGTTTCCAAACAAGGGAAGAAACCTTCGCCAGGGGGCCCTGCCCAGAGGTCGTCTTCACCGCACAGCACCTACAAGGGGGCCATCCCTCAACCGAGCTGTAAGCGAACAAAAGTACTTTGGTAAATATATCCTGCTTTATCTTTGAAAATAATAACCGAGACATATATCTTGCAGTCCAGCTCGTAGCCCTTCTCCACAGAGTTTGTCTTCGGGGAATCTTCTTCCGGAGATGATGGAGAGCGAAACGCCTCCTCCTGCCTCCCCGCCACATGGGGCGGACAACCCCGAGGTGTCTTCACAGAGGATTTCTCCTGATCCGCCGAGGCCAGAAGTTAATACCTCAGCTGCCTGAAATTCGGAGTATTCGGCTCCCAAGGAGAGCAGCAGAAAGAGTCCGGGATTTTCCGGCACACAACCGGACACACTGATGGGTCTTCTGGAGCAAGCGGCTATCTCGGAGGCGCATCGTACCTTAATGGATACGGTAGTTGAGAGGATTTCATCCACCAAAAGCAGGTTGAATGAAGCTTTTATGAGCCTGCTAAGAGGCTTTGAGGTACGCAAAGTAATATATATGTATATTTGATGGTACCACACACGCTAGGTGTGCTCTGTATAGGTAGTATCCCCTGAGACTCTGGTTGCTGTCCTGAGGCGGCAAAAAGAGGATCATAGTCCCAGGTAATGATCCCACTGCGTTATGTGCAGGCGGCTGAGGGTCCGGCGGCTGACCAGACTGCTGATTTTGCCGAACTGAGGCGGCAGCTTGACGTGGCGGATGCCGACATCGCGCTTGTGAACAAGCGGCTTGACGATGCACAGGGTATGTATTTTTGCATTGTCAGCAAATATTAAGAGGAGCATGATGCTAGTATCTATAATATGCTGTGACTGCAGATGGAGTTGCCGCCGTGGAGACCCTTTGGGCGGAACTTGCCCAAGCCAAGGATCAAGCCAGGATAAGTAATGCGGCCGCCCTAAAGGCGGCCGAAGAGTTGAACATCGAGCGGGCTGCTCATCGCCAGAGCAAAGATAAAATAGCCAAGATGGCTGTTGAGCTGAAAGATGCCACCGGCCGATATGAGTTCCTTGAAAAGGAAAGCCAAGCGAAAGAGGCTGACCTGAAGAAGGCCTTGGAAGCAGCCAAGGAAACTCGCTATGAAATTAGAGGGGTGGGGGAGGAGCTTCGTGAAGCCGGAGATATGACGGCTGGGAGGCCCTTTTTGTTGTGGATGAAATTCGGAGATCCGAAGTATGCCCCTCTGGATCAAATATGGAGTGATGCAGACACGTATTCGGACTTGGCAAAGAGTGCTGCTGATGCGACTGAGTTTTTCAAAGATCATAAAGATCATGAGGTGGAAAAGTTGTTCTGGTCGCATTTCAGTGCTCCGACGCATCCACTGCCGTTGAATGAACGAATGGCCGAGTGGGTCGAGCTCCATAGGTTGTCCGGGCTTGCTATGAGGTCTATCGTGGATCATCTTTGGCCGAAGGGACCAAGGCCGGACAGTTATTTTGGTTTAGTGCAACAATTCCTTGGTGTTGTGTCGCATATCGACGCTGTGAAGAGGTCGACGTGCATAGAGGGTGCGCGGATGGCTCTTGCCCATGTTAAAACATATTGGGCAAGGATGGAGGCCACCACTATTGCAACCCTGGGTCCGGCGGGAGGCCACGACCCGGCCGAGCACTATTTTAAATAAGTCCTAGAAGGTGCCCTCTTAATAGAGGCTCAGTGCTTGAAGAGCACCATGTTCGAGTGACATGTATCTGAATTGTTAAAACAATGCTATTTTGATTATAAAGGATGTGTTTATACTTTTGCTCGAAAGTATTATAGTGCCCCCTGTGCGGCCGTTTATGCATGTATATAACCTGAAAGTTTGCAGTCGTCGTCTTAAGCCCCCACGCATATAATGCGGGGGTGTTCGAAAAAGCGTGTAATCACACTTGATCCAACGTCTTGGTCCATTAAGGAGGTGATAGCACGGCGAACCAGGCAATCAGACTATATAGCTTTAACACTTTCACTTAGCCACATGAGTTTGACGGTGGGGCTACTATATCGCCCCTGGTACTTCCGCGTTCATCCAAATACGGTGCACGTACGTACATGACCGGGAAACCGGTCCCTCGATAATGCGGAGGAATCGCGAAGATTCCGCTGAGTCATCGAGTGGTTGACCAGTCTCGCGCTATATCATGACAGTCAGTTTTCGGCTTTCTCTACTGAGGTGCTCATCCAGATGAACCAGGGCACAATCGCAGTAGTTCTCCCAGTGCCACCTTAGCCGATAGAGCGGAACATAAGGTATCAAAACACGGGAGCCAGGCAAACCCAATTATTGACCAAAGACATGATTCGGAGCTGATGCATATAAGGCCAAACTCGCGACGCTGAACACTCCCTAAGGTATTCGGACTTTACAACATATACTGGGCTGAGTAACGTCCTCGATAATGAGCCCTGAGTTTCCAGGTACATGCATTAGTCTGGCGTGACGAAATGCCAATGATGCCAGTATCCCTCCCGGTTGTGTTAAGTGTCCCGAGGGTATGAAGCAACAAGAGATATTAAAAAAAGGTTTATGCAGGGTCTTAATCTAAAAAGAAACCTTTGAGCGGGGCCCTGCTGCACATCTGCGCCTTTATCTCTGTTGTGCCGTATGCTCAAAGGGTGTAGCACGATGATCATCTGTAAAAAGGAAAAACCCAGGTGAAAGACTTCGTGCAAAAGTTGGTTATTCTGAACGAACCATCAAAATACAATCTGTTATTGTATTAATAGGGTCAAGCCGAACTATGGGCTTTTTTACATGCGGGCAGCCCCTAGCACCAACTATGGGGTTATCTCCATTGACCCAAGCTCAGGTTTATCTGGGTTGTTACAACTGGTGGTGCGCCGGACTCGTCTAGCCGTGTCCGTGGTCTTGACGACCGATCATTTATTCTGGTTGGAGAGGTCGTTCAGTGTTCGGCTGCTAGAGCCGCCACATATTCTTCCGCACGTAAGGAACACTCTGTATTTCTGCTAACTGTGATGACGCCACGTGGAGCAATGTCGAAGATTAATTCTTTGCTTCTGAAGTTGTCGGGAGAACTGAATACAACCTCTAGTACTAGAGAGCCCGTGCGGCGGGCCTCGACGCCTGGTATTACTCCTTTAAAGGTAGTATTGCTTTGGCCGATTCTTGACGGGTCTATCCCCATTTTGCGGACAGTGTCCTGATATATCAGATTAAGACTACTGCCGCCGTCCATAAGGACTCGGGTGAGATGTTATCCGTCAATTATTGGGTCGAGCACCAAGGTAGCCGATCCTCCGTGCCGGATACTAGTTGGATGATCCCTGCGATCAAAAGTGATCGGGCAGGCCGACCAAGGATTGAACTTGGGGATGACGGGCTCTACAACGTATACGTCTCGGAGTGCGTGTTTGCACCATCTCTTTGGTATGTGAGTTGCGTAAATCATATTCACTGTTTTGACTTCTGGTGGGAATTTTTTCTGTCCCCCAGTGTTCGGTTGGCGAGGCTCATCCTCATCTTCACTTGGCGTCTCCCTCCCTTTGTGTTCGGCGTTTAGCTTGCCGGCTTGCTTGAAAACCCAGCATTCTCTGTGGGTGTGATTTGAATGTTTTTCGGGGGTGCCATGAATCTGACATAATCTGTCTAGAATCTTATTTAGGCTGGACAGTCCATCTCTGATGCCTTTAAATGGCTTTTTCCGTTGACCAGGTCGAGAGCCCCTGAATCCGGCGTTGACCGTCGTGTTATCTAGGTTGTCTTCATTGTTTCGACGCTTGTTTTTATTGCATCGCGGCTTCCCGTTGCCATCCCTGACTTCAGATGAGCCTGGGTTGCTGGTGCTGCTACGGGCCAACCAGCTGTCCTCGCCCGTGCAGAAGCGGGTCATAAGGCTTGTTAGGGCTGCCATTGTCCTCGGCTTTTCTTGGCCGAGGTGTCTGGTGAGCCATTCGTCTCGGATATTGTGCTTGAAAGCCGCTAAGGCTTCGGCATCCGGGCAGTCGACGATTTGATTCTTCTTAGTGAGAAATCTGTTCCAAAGCTTATGGGCTAACTCTCCGGGTTGTTGGATTATGTGACTTAAATCGTCTACATTGGGAGGTCGGACATAGGTCCCTTGAAAATTGGCCCTGAAAGCATCCTCAAGTTCCTCCCAACTTCCAATTGAGTTTTCGGGGAGGCTTTTCAACCAATGCCGAGCTAGTCCTTTCAACTTGAGGGGCAGGTATTTAATGGCGTGGAGATCATCTCCGTGAGCCATGTGGATGTGAAGGATAAAGTCCTCAATCCAGACCCCAGGGCCTGTCGTTCCGTCGTATGGCTCTATATTCATGGGTTTAAATCCCTCTGGAAATTAATGATCCAGCACCTCCTCGGTGAAGCACAGGGGGTGCGCGGTACCCCTGTATTTGGATGTGTCATGGCATGCTATCGATGGTTGTTGTATTCGGTGTTGATTCCGAGCTGGTATTCGATCAATATGGTCGTTTTGGTGGCTGTGATCCTGCGCCGGAGCACACTTCCTAGATCCATAGATGGACCTGGCCATACCGGCTTTTCTGTCCAGGAGCTCACGTAAATTGTGTGCTGACTTGTGTGCGGCATCATTAGCCGCCCTGCCGTGGCCACGGGGTGGTCGGTCTGGCTGATCGGCCATTTTATTTTTTGGCTGAATGGGCTCTATAGCCTCGTCGTCGAATTCGGGTAGCAGCTTGTGCTTTGGGTAGCTCTTTGTGTGGCGATCGCCACCGTATTTTTCTTCAGTGTCGAGCACTTTGTTCCATCTGCGGTTGAGTGTATCCTGCGCGCCCTGAAGCCTTTGCTTCTGCTTCTTCAAGCTCCTCGCGGTGGCAATAAGCCTTCTATGGAGGTTCTCTTGTTCCAAGTGTTTTTCCGGGATGATGAGTGCATCGTCGTTCGGACTGTTCTCCTCTCTGGAGACAGGTTGATGAGTTTTACCCTCGGGGTCGCCGTCATCGGACATTAGCTCCGGACTATGTTCACCGTCCCCTGGCGCATCCTGCTCCATCGCTGGGTCCATGGGGTCGTCGTTTCCTTTGGAGTCGACCGGGGTGTTATTCTTTCTTGTGCTGTTATCGCTGTTTTTGCTGTCGCGGGATTTAGACCGGCACCTACGTCGTCGCTTTGGTTTCTGCTCGAGGGTATTATCCTCCATTGCATCCTTCCCTTCCTCGCCGTTGTTTTCTTTGGGTGTATCCACCATGTATATATCGTATGATGAGGTGGCCGTCTAGCGCCCCGTAGGCGGTGGTTCCTGTTCATCTCCAACATCATCGTCCATAACGTCGATGTCTTCGGAGTCGAAGTCGAGTGTGTCGGTTAAGTCATCGACAGTGGCTATTAAGTGGGTGGTAGGTGGGGAACAAATTCCTTCGTCGTCCGCTTCCCACTCAAGCCCGACATAGTTCGGCCAAGAGTCTCTTGACAGAGAGAGAGAGATTTAAATGAATTTAGCACGTCGCCCAAGGGCGAGTGCTGAATTGTATCCGCGGAGGTAAACTCCATGATCGGTGCCCAATCAGATTCGATAGGCACGGACGCACGCGGTCCGGATCCTATGGCCGGAGACAAGTCCAAGGATTCGATGACACAGATCTCTTTGGAGGTGAAGACTATGTTCGGCTCTAGCGCCGATGAGTCTGCAGTCTCCGTGGCGGGGTCTATCCACCCGTCCTCGAATGGCATAATCTGCTCCGAATTAAGAGCCGGAGCAGCCATAGGTGTGATCTCCTGAACCCCGTCCGATTGCAGATCTAAGTCATGCTCGACGTGACTGTTCGGCGCACCTGACATGGGCTCGAATCCGTCGTAGATCAAGTCTCCGTGGATGTCGGTAGTATAGTTCAAGCTTGCAAACCTGACCTGATGGCCAGGGGCGTAGCTATCGATCTCTCCAGATGGCCAAGTGAGTTGGCCCGCAGTACGAAGCCGTCGAATACGAAGATCTGTCCGGGGAGGAAAACCTCACCCTGGATCGCATAATTGCAGATGATTGAAGGAGCCATCAAGCCTTATCGTGACGACACAGTGGAACTCTCAATGAAAGCACCAATGTCGGTGTCAAAACCAGCGGATCTAGGGTAGGGGGTCCCGAACTGTGTGTCTAAGGCTAATGATAACAGGAGGTGGGGGACACTATGTTTACCCAGGTTCGGGCCCTCTCGATGGAGGTAATACCCTACTTCCTACTTGATTGATCTTGATGATATGAGTATTACAAGAGTTGATCTACCACGAGATCGTAGAGGCTAAACCCTAGAAGCTAGCCTATGATTATGATTGTTCTTTTCCTACGGACTAAACCCTCCGGTTTATATTGACACCGGAGGGAGCTAGGGTTACACAGAGTTGGTTACAAAGAAGGAGATCTACATATCCATATTGCCATGCTTTCCTTCCACACAAAGGAGAGTCCCACCCGGACACGGGACGAAGTCTTCAATCTTGTATCTTCATAGTCCAACAGTCCGGCCAAAGTATATAGTCCGGCTGTCCGAGGACCCCCTAATCCAGGACTCCCTCACCCATCAATAGATATCAATGTGAGTGAGTAGGGATTGCCATGCAACGAGAGCTATAAGTGTATGAAAGCTCAAAAAGAAACTAAGTGGGTGTGCATCCAACTTGCTTGCTCACGAAGACCTAGTGCGATTTGAGGAAGCCCGTCGTTGGAATATACAAGCCAAGTTCTATAATGAAAAATTCCTAGTAGTATATGAAAGTGATATCATAGGAGACTCTCTATCATGAAGATCATGGTGCTACTTTGAAGAACAAGTGTGGAAAAAGGATACTAGCATTGCCCCTTCTCTCTTGTGCTCTCCTTTTTTTCTTTCTCTTTTTTTTCTTTTTCTTGGCTTCTTTGGCCTCTTTTTTGTATTTTGGCTTCTTTGGCCTCTCTTTTTTCCATCACGTGGGACAATGCTCTAATAATAATGATCATCACACTTCTATTTACTTACAACTCAAAAAATTACAACTCGATACTTAGAACAAAAAATACGACTCTATGTGAATGCCTCCGGCAGTGTACCGGGATGTGCAATGAATCAAGAGTGACATGTATGAAAGAATTATGAAAGGTGGCTTTGCCACAAATACAATGACAACTGCATGATCATGCAAAACAATATCACAATGACGAAACGTGTCATAATAAACGGAACGGTGGAAAGTTGCATGGCAATATATCTCGGAATGGCTATGGAAATTCCATAATAGGTAGGTATGGTGGCTGTTTTGAGGAAGGTATACGGTGGGTGTATGGTACTGGTGAAAGTTGCGCGGCACAAGAGAGGCTAGCAATGGTGGAAGGGTCCATGGACTCAACATTAGTCATAAAGAACTCACATACTTATTGCAAAAATCTTTTAGTCATCGAAACCAAGCACTACGTGCATGCTCCTAGGGGAAGGGTTGGTAGGAGTTAACCATCGCCCGATCCTGACCTCCACACAAAGGATGACAATCAAAAAATACCTCATGCTCCAACTGAGGGAGTCCTGGATTAGGGGTTATCCGGATAGCTGGACTATATACTTTGGCCGGACTGTTGGACCATGAAATACAAGACTCAAGACTTCGTCCCGTGTTTGGATGGGACTCTCCTTTGCGTAGAAGACAAGCTTGGTGATCCGGATAATAGATTTCCTTCTTTGTAACCGAGTGACAGCACCATGTCAGGTTCTCCTCATCCATGTTCTTGCAATGAACGCAAACGAGTGACAGCACCACGTCAGCACCACTCCGAGCAGTTGACTTCTTCCAAGCTTTCACCCGGGCAGGGACTTCATTCAGTCGCGTCATGACCGACTCCTGGTCCATCCGAGTCTCCTCGCTCGGCTGCAGCTCCTGGTTGATTTGGCCCAATGCACCTCTTGTCTGAGTGATATAGCCCAAGGCGTTCTCCAAGCGGTCTTCCAGTCGTAGGATGGCAAGGGCTGCTTTGTCAGTGATGAGTGACCTGGAAGGATCCAGATCCCTCTCAAGCCTCTCTAGCTCCAGCTACGTGTTGTACCAATGCTCTGATTGGAAGAGAGCGGTCCATGAGCGATTGATTGAGGAAAACTTAGCGGCACATGGATTCTATTCAACCAAAGAAAAACTTACCAGCAAGCTTCTCGCTAAACTCCGTGCAGAACTCCTCAATATGTGACTCCACGGCATTCTTCTTCTGAGTGAGTTATGCGACCTTCTCCTCCAACATCTGCTTCTCCTACGCAAAGGCACTAGCTTGATCTTCACATTTATTCTTCCATTCAGAAGATTCTCCTTCGGCAGTGGCGCCAGCAGCCTTGAGGTCCTTGATCTCTTCCTCCAACTTGCTGACTAAAGCCAGCTTCTCGTCGGTGAGCCTGGTCATGGTCCTGGCTTCCTTCTGAGCCAACGCCAGGTCCTTTTCCTTGTTCTCCAGGGCCTTCTTCATGGTTTCCAAAGAAATAGAAGGCATGAGCCTCACTACAAGTTGGGTGTTCTCTCTATGAACATCTGTCGGAGCGGAATGACTCAGATCAAAAGGGAAAAAACAGTATGCAACTACCAGACGGAGGAAATGGCTTACCTCCCTAGGGTTTCTTCTCCTTCTCAAGTCGGGCACTCTTGAGCTTCTCAACATCTATATCAAGTTGGAGGGATATCACCTCCTTCTTAGTGCAGCATAGTGGGACCCCAACTCACAAGCCCTCTATAGCACACATGAGACAGTCAGTCGGAAAACATGAAAGAAAAGTCAAAGCACTAACTCGCAAACACCCGGTCAAGCACTTCCAGAAGGAACAAGCTGGATCAGTATACGATCCTGAAGTACCCTTGGGACCGAGTGGAACAAGATGGATCAGTACCAGATCTTGAAGTAACCTTGGGCTACCCACTCGGTCATACACCCCCAAGAGGAACAAGCTTGACCAGTACCAAATACTCAAGAACCCTCTGGTTACTGAGTGTCACGACCGGTTTTCCAATAAAAATATTTATTGAGAAACCAATCTTTTGAGTCCAGTATGAGAGAAATCCTCCTCACTGGTAGACAAATTCTTGATACAATAAGGCAGTAGCATAAAATATATTACAGGGTCGAACTACGGTTGCTCAACCAAATTATTACAAGCACGCCAATAATTATACATAATGGCGGACATGACACAGTGGTGTGGAGGCATACTACTGACTCGAGGATAGGGCGGTGGTGGAAAAACACAGCGGGGAGAGAGATACAAGTCTCTAAATCTGTCATCTCATCGAGCGTCGAGGTGAGGCTCGATGAATTTATTTGGTAGCGGAAGCGGATATAATACAGTGACCAAATCCAGGGTCGCACGAGACTGACTGGGACTCCTCTAGGCGTCGGACTCGCTATCAAATTCTTCATCCATGAGATCGCCTTCGTCAGCATCTGGCCAAATCAACAAGCCAGTGAGTACTTTGAAAGTACTCGCAAGACAGTTCGGACGTAAGATATGACAAATGCATGCATGAATGTGTCATGATTAGTTCACCAATGTACATTCAACAAAAAATAGCATAACGAGGTAAGTAAAAGGGAAACGGCGGTAGTCCGCCTGAAATCCCAACAAAACATAAATGGAGACCGTTCGGGTGTCTGAAGCGACGCCTCGAAAGGTGAAAAAATAAATATAAGGAAATGATGCCACAGTCGGGCGTCTTAGCGACACCACATAAAGGGCTTTAAAAGAAATGCCACAGTCGGACATCGGGGCGACATCACAGAAAGGGCTTTAAAAGAAGTACCACAGTCGGGCGTCTTAGCGACACCACATAAAGGGCTTTAAGAGAAATGCCACAGTCGGACGTCGGGGCGACATCACAGAAAGGGCTTAAAAAGAAATACCACAGTCGGGCGTCTTAGCGACACCACATAAAGGGCTTTAAGAGAAATGCCACAGTCGGACGTCAGGGCGACATCACAGAAAGGGCTTTAAAAGAAATGCCACAGTCGGGCGTCTTAGCGACACCACATAAAGGGCTTGAAAAGAAAGTAAAATACAACAATGCCACAGTCGGACGTCTGAGCGACATTGCAGAAAGGGCTTTTATTCACAAGTAAATAATACTCATAATAAACATTCAATTCATGAGAATAAATGGGTTAGTCCATCCACAGATATAATCATTTAACCGGACTTAGCACTCATGCGATTCACCGGAGTCTCTGTCATCAAAACTGACATTTGATCAGGATAAGATAATATCGATCTTGGACATGGAATAGATGATTTGGAGGAATATATGACTCTGCAGAGTTTGTACAAAATTTTTCCCACAGCCAACGGATTTCCGTAGTCCCGAAGGACTAGTTCCGTTTACGGTTTTTCGGGAGAAAACACAGCTAACCAGTACACACCCATTCTACCTCTCGATGCTAGGAATCACCCTACACATCGTCCAAGAAAAACTTTTGAGACGGGGAGATCACAATCTCGAATAGCATGGGATCAAATTTATATACGCGCGCTCTAAGGGGTGCCCCCCTCTCGGTCCCAACCGGAAACACCCATGCCCCCTGACCGGATGACTGGCTTTAATCCAGGGCCATGGAACCATCATCACGGCCCTTCCCTTTTGGTGTGTACCAGGAAAGCGGTTTACAACTTACTAAGCCATATTCCTCGCGGAAAACATGTGGTAGTACAAGGAAGGAAGAATGGAAGGAACTGGAATGATACGAGTTGACATTGAAGTCACATAGTCTGGCATAAGCCTGGCATGCTACAACGCTGCCATCTTACCCATCCTCATGCCAACACATGGCCATGCATACTCATATCCATCCACTCATGGATTTTTGAAACTCACTTGCCTCATCGTTTCAGGTAACATGACATTCGTAGGTATGTTCATCAACATGCCATAAACCACTTAATGCAAACATGTCAAAACAATCATCATATCAAAAGTTCAAACATGCTTGCCTGGTTCGGAGTAGTCGGAGCCTAGCTCGGTGAAGTTTGCGGTCCCGTCACCTCCTTCGGTATCTATGGTATAAAGGAAATATACGCGCTATCGTGAATACCGTGAGGTGCACAAAATTTATACCAAATATTTTTCAAATAAATCTGATAAAAAACTAGACAAAAATCTGAAGAGGACAGAAAAAGAATCAATCAAAAATACTATTCTGTTTAAAAGTTATAAAGGTTTTGGTCCAAGGACTCATCTGTAATGAAACACAAAGTTTCCAGGGGCTAGCTTATAAAAACAGAAAATGTTTCAGTAGCAACTACGCCAGCCCAGCGGGGAAAACGTATTTTGCCCGAAGGTGTTTTCAGAAAACGATTCATTTAGAAATGACAGAGAGGCTGACGGTGGGTCCCGCCTGTCAGGTTTGAATATACGAACGGGGCGGCAGATTTCGCCGGTGCCCGAGAGCCGCGGTGGTTGCCGGCGGCGATCCACAGCGAGGCAGGGGGATCGGAGGGTACCTCCGTGTTCAGGGCACCTTTCCGCGTCGGTTGGTGGTGGTGGTGGTCGCCGGCGAGTACCACATCGGCGGCGAGCCCTGCTCCGACGGACGGCGGCTCGGGTGGTCGAGGGACTCGTCGGAGAGAGCTGCGAAGGACAAATCGATGCTGGCGTTAGCTTACTGGGTGCTAGAGGAGGCTATAGACAAGATTTGGGCGCCGGGGACGGCCTCACCGGAGCGAATCGAGGTGGAGGCCGAGGCGGGTCGAGGCGGCCAGAGTTGGGGGAGGAGACCTCCTCGAGGTCCTCCTAGTGGCCTGGCGGGGCTTTGGTGAGGTGTAGAGGTGGTGCGTGCTCGAGGGTGAGCTCGGGGGCCCTTTTTATAGGCGGTCCGAGGCGGTGGCCGTGAACGGGGATCTCCGGTGAAGGTTACGGCGGCGCAGGGCTTGGTCGGGGGTGATTAGGGAGTTGGGCGTCGTCGTTGAGGTCCACCGGTTCTATTTAGGTGCTAATCGGGCTAGGATTTGGTGCTATGGGTGAGTTCGACAGAACGGGTCGGTGCGGGCCCGTCGGCGGCAGGGAGCACGTTCCGTGCTTGCCGGGCCATGGCGATGGTGCCACGGGCGTGCGCTGGCATGCATGAGGCCACGCGGAGAGCAGAGGGGCGTTGGGCGGCGCCAAACAGCGTTGAGCCACCGTTCCGTCCCCTGTCGGCTGCTTCGGGGGTTCGGCCGCTGCAAGACACGCCGGCGCGGGCGGCCAAGGGCGCCACCGACGCCGGGAAGACGCCAAGCGCGCGTGCGGGGGTGCTGGCCAGGGAGAAGAAGCCGCGTGCAACGCGCCAAGCGCACTGTCTACGCGTGATTGAAACTGGCGGACGAAAACGACACTGAAAACTGAATTTTTCTGAATATGAACAGCAACAGTGCACGCCAAGTGTTCGACAGAATGATCTAGGCATGTAGGGATTTTTCCTTGAGCTGAATTTTGGTGGAGTGGCTTCTCATTGCTCCAGTAGGCTGCCTGATTTTTGGTGAAATTTTTGCAGAAGTGTAGGTATGAATTTCACCAAATTTGGCAAATCTGGTCCAAACTTGCAGAGACTGAATTTTGAAAAATTTGAAAAGAGAAGGAGTGGATCAAGATGGTTCTGGGTTGTGGGTACAAAGGACTTTCCAGGAGAGTTGGTTTGAGGTCAAAACTCAAATGCAAAAGGGTACTTGCTTTGAAAAACTCTCAGGCTCCAAATAATTTTTAGAGATGATTTGAGTGAAAAACAATAATTAGAATAAAATCCACAACTTGCTTGGATTAGTTGGGACAGAGAACTTAGGTTGATTACAAGGAGGAGGGGAGGTTTTGGAGGGGTTTTACCACATGGACAAAAATACAAAGTCATGGGTGGTTTTCAAGATATGAAAATCCCAAGTTTTCATAGAGTTTCTTTTTAAAAGAAAAAGATTAAACTCCCAAAATAATTTGAGAGGGAACCAACAGAGAAGAAGTTTCAAAAGATCAAACACCATAGTCTGAAGAAAAAATAAAAATCCTTGCCAAAGAAAATTTTTTTTAAGAGGAAGGTTTTCTGGAAAAATTTTAAATGGCCTCTTTTCAAAAACCACAAAGTTTTGCTGAAAACCAAAATAAAAATTTTTGGAGTGTCACAACACCTACCCCCTTAGGAAAAATTTCGTCCCCAAGATTTCAACTGTTCCTCAAATAAGTGTGGATGCTCTGTCCGAAGAAAATCCTCTCTTTCCCAAGTTACTTCGCTTTCGGTGTGGTTGCTCCACTGAACTCTGAAAAACTTGATGGTCTTCTGTCGGGTCCTCCTTTCAGACTCCTCTAATATTTTTACTGGGCGTTCCCGATAAGTGAGGTCTGGCTGTACGTCAATGTTCTCATGGGATACTTGCTTCTCTGGTTTGCTTACGCACTTCCTTAATTGAGAGACGTGGAATACGTCGTGAATGTCGGACAAGTCTTCGGGTAAGTCTAGCTGGTAGGCTACAGTGCCTCTTCGTGCCACTATGCAGAATGGTCCAATGAATCTTGGTGCTAACTTCCCTTTAATCTTAAACCGTTGCAGTCCCCTCATAGGTGATACTCGTAGGTATACAAATTCACCGGGTTCAAAATTGACCCCACGATGTTTCTGATTGTAATAACTCTTCTGTCGGCTTTGAGCGGTCTTGAGTCGGTCCCTGATTAGCTTGAATTTTTCCTCGTCTTCTTTGAGCATGTCTGGGCCGAAGATACGGCTGTCTCCGGTCTCTGACCAATTTAGCGGAGTACGACACCTTCATCCGTATAGGGCTTTAAAAGGTGCCATTCGCAGGCTGGCCTGGTAGCTGTTGTTGTATGCGAACTTGGCATATGGTAGGCTTTCTTCCCAACTGGTTCCATAGGTGAGGACACATGCTCTCAGCATGTCTTCTAAAATTTGGTTTACGCGTTCAGTCTGTCCATCAGTCTGGGGATGGTAGGCTGTGCTGAAGGCCAATTGAGTTCCCAGAGCCTATTGTAAATGATCCCAAAGTCTCGAGACAAATTGAGTGCCTCTGTCGGATATTATAGTCTTCGGGACTCCATGCAGACAAACTATATAGGAGAGGTAAATCCTGGCAAGCTTCTGAGTGTTGTAGGTTGTCTTTACTGGAATGAAGTGTGCCACCTTAGTTAATCTATCAGTGATGATCCATATGGCATCATTCCCGTGTCGTGACCGAGGTAGTCCGACAATAAAATCCATCCCTATTTCATCCCATTTCCACTCAGGTATTTTGTTTGGTTGCAGTAGTCCGGCTGGTTTTTGATGCTCAACTTTTATGCGTTGACAAGAATCGCAACATGCAACGAATGTGGCTATGTCCCTCTTCATACCGTGCCACCAAAATCTTTCCTGAATATCCTTATACATTTTGGTTCCTCCAGGGTGGATTGAATATGGAGTGGTGTGTGCTTCAGCTAGGATTTGCTGTCTGAGGTCCTCTATGTTTGGCATGCAGAGTCTGTCCCCGTACCGTAATATTCCATCATCGCCTATGACAAATTCCGAGGCCTTGCCCATACTCACCTTTCTTTTAATTCCTTCAATGCTGGGGTGACCAGGCTGAGCTTCTTTAATTCTCTCCACAAGGTCGGGCTTTATTTCCAAGTTTGATATGGTGCCTTCCGTGATCATTAACAAGTTGAGTTTGGCAAATTCTTGTTGAAATTCAGGTCTCAAACTTTGCAGACTGTTTTCGTCGGAGCTGGGGTTTCGACTAAGAGCATCGGCCACTACATTAGCTTTCCCTGGATGATAGTGGATACCAACGTCATAATCCTTTACCAATTCCAACCAGCATCGTTGCCGTAAGTTTAGTTCTGGCTGTGTGAAAATATATTTGAGACTTTTATGGTCCGTGTATATTTCACATCGATTCCCAAGTAAGAAATGCCTCCATTCCTTAAGTGCATGAATGACTGCTGCCATTTCTAAGTCATGAGTGGGATAATTTTCCTCATGCTTGCGGAGTTGTCGTGAGGCGTATGCGACAACCTTGCCTTCTTGCATCAACACGCACCCGAGACCTTTTCGGGATGCGTCACAATACACCACAAAGTTTTTGTGTATGTCTGGCACAATTAATACAGGTGATGTGGTTAATTTCCGTTTTAACTCTTGGAAACTTTTTTCGCAGGCTTCTGTCCATTCAAACTTCTTGTCTTTCTTGAGCAACTGCGTCATTGGCTTGGCTAGAGTGGAGAATTCTTCAATAAATCTGCGGTAATATCCTGCCATTCCCAAGAAACTTCGTATGTCCGTTACGCTGGCTGGTGCCTTCCAGTCAAGTATGGCCCTAACTTTCTCTGGGTCCACTGCGATACCGTCTTGGGTCAGCACGTGACCTAGAAAACCTACTTGTCTTAGCCAAAATTCGCACTTGCTGAACTTGGCATACAATTGATGTTTCCTGAGTTCTCCTAGCACAATCCTGACATGTTCCGCGTGCTCTTCTGGTGTTTTGGAGTATATCAGAATATCATCGATAAATACCACAACGAACTTGTCCATAAACTTCATAAATACTTTGTTCATGAGGTGAACAAAATATGCGGGGGCGTTCGTTAACCCAAAAGGCATAACTGTGAACTCATATAGTCCATATCTGGAGGTGAATGCTGTTTTGGGGATATCTTCTGTTCGCACTTTTAATTGATGGTATCCTGACCTTAAGTCAATCTTTGAGAATACCTTGGCCTGAGCGAGCTGATCAAATAAATCATTTATTCGTGGCATCGGGTATTTGTTCTTGACTGTGACCATGTTAAGTGCTCGGTAGTCTATGCACAACCTTAGTGTTCCATCCTTCTTTTTGGCAAATAGAATTGGTGATCCCCAAGGTGAGGAGCTGGCTCGAATGTATCCCTTGTCCAGTAATTCCTTTATTTGTTTCTTCAACTCGATCAACTCGGATGGTGCCATTATGTATGGTTTCTTGTATATGGGGATGGTTCCTGGTGCTAGTTCAATGCTGAATTCTATTTCCCGGTCTGGTGGCATGCCTGGTAGTTTCGGGAAATACGTCTGGAAATTCACATACTACTGGAATCTTGCTTAACTCAGAAACGTCCACCTTATTCAATCTCAGCTACCGGGGTATTTTTCTTTCCTTGGCTGATACTTTTATTGTCTTCCCGTGGTGGTGCGTGAGAATTACAATCCGGTTGAAACAGTCAATAAAACCTTTGTTGGTGGTTAACCAGTCCATCCCTAGGATGACGTCCATTCCTTTATTTTCCAACACAATAAGATTGGCGTAAAATTTCAATCCTTCGAACTCAATGACCACATTTTGACAGTAACTCTGAGTAACTTGCTGAATCCCAGGGGACTTGATGATCATGGATTTTTCCAAGGGAAGCATCGAAAAATTATTTTGCAAAGCAAAACTTTTCGAAATGAATGAGTGAGAAGCTCCAGAATCAAACAAAACCGTTGCAGGTATTGTGTTGACAGGAAACGTACCGAGTACGATATCCGGAGCATTTTGTGCTTCTTCTTTGGTCACATGGTTTAGATGACCCTTCCTGTGGTTGTTGTTGGGGTTGAAATTGTTCGCTTGGGCGCTGAATTATTTCCACCATTGTTTGGCTTCGGGGTTGAGTTCCTTGGCTTGGGGCACTATTTGCATAGTGCCCTTCTTCTCCACAAGCATAGCAAGTAACGCCTGGGCGATATGTGAACTCTTTGTCCCTTGCATGGAAATTCTTGGTTGGGCGAGAGATGTTTGTTGTAGGTTTGTGTGTCCCACCTTTCTGAAAATCTTTCCTGCTTCGGTGGTTGCGTGCAGGTGTAGTCTGGTCTCTTTTTCGCTTACGTAAATCCTCCAAGCTACGTCTCTCATTTTCCAGAGTAATAGCTTTGTCCAGTAGTGTCTTAAAATCTGGAAAAGTATGCACGACCAGTTGGCATTTAAGCGCGGGCGCCAGACCGTCAAGGAATTTCTCCATCTTCCTGCTTTCAGTCATACGTTCTTCATTGGCATAGCGGGACAATAGAGTAAATTGACCGTTGTATTCTGACACTGTCATGTTCCTTTGTTTGAGGTCATCGAACTCTCTCTTCTTAATTTTCATAATACTCTTGGGAATGTGTGCACCACGGAAACCTTCCTTGAATTCATCCCAGGTTATATCATTTTCGTTGGGGTGCATGTGCAGGAAATTCTCCCACCATGATGCAGCTGCTCCTGTGAGATAGTGCGGAGCATATAGTACTTTCTCGAGATCTGAACATTTTGCAATAATTAATTTTCTCTCCATATCTCGAAGCCAATCCTCAGCCTCAAGAGGCTTGTCAGTATGAGAAAATGTTTGGATACGTGTCTTTTGTAGCTCAGATAACTTGGAATGCTGCTGATACTGTCCATGGTGATTTCCCATGTTGATGACTTGGTTCATCATTTCCCGATGTTGTTGCTGACTCTGCTCATAAAGGCGGCACATTTGTGAAAGTGCCGGTTCACTGCCCTGTTGGCTTGACTGTCCCTGAGTGAACTCGTTGCTGGGGTCTGTATCATAATTTTCCTCTGGTGGAGTTGGCATGGAGCGAGTCCAAGGATGGGACATTTTTCACTCTAGGGATATATTTTGTAAAACCCATAAGAAAAGCGGAAAGAGTCGCAAAAACAATTCCATAAATGCATAAAGCTGGCAAATAAAATTAAATAACCAAGCTTACTTAAGAAAAACAAATCGACTTGCGCACGGAGAAGGACTGCTCATTACATATCTTACACGCGGGTGGTAATTATACAATACATCACTCAGGATATGCATACATAATCCTGACATGTTATTTAGGCTAGTGCACTTCTCCAGATCCTACATGATGCGCAAACAGGCTACTTCTCACAACCTATGCACATATAAACATATCATACAAAGCGGTACATTACATGGCGGCTAAGCGTACTCAGGTGAAGATGTTGACGACCTCCTTTGCCCTGCCGAGGGTGAGGCGTAGCGAGGCTGGGGACCCGACTTCTTCCTCGCTAATAGGCTCCATACGTGTAGTGTTGCGCAGAGTGGACGGAGCGGTTGCCAGGGGCGGAACAACACAAACAGGAGTGGGCGCGAAGGGTGGTGCAGTGCGCGCTGGAGTGGGTGCAATGACTTGGTTGAATTCTTCGGTAGAAGGTAGGCGACGAGTAGGCATATAAGATGCTGAGGACGAGACAAAAGTCAGTGGCGGTGCGGTGGGTAGGAGCTCCCTCCTGTTGGCAGCACAGCCATGAACTGAGTCCATGCGGGCAGCCACGAAGTCGTCCACCAGGTTGTCGAAGGCTGCCTCCAGGGCCCGGAGATACTCAATGAGCATCTCAAAAGCCTCGTCTCGTTCTCCTCTGGGGCAGGAGTATGCGTAGTGACAGGTGTAAGGCACATGGCACGGAAGATAACGGTAACGACAAGTCTTCATCACGGGGAGGACATCCCTGAGATGAGCTATCGCCTCGCGGGCTGCCATCTTCATAGCATGCCTCTCCGTGGGCATGGCTCTTCCCAAGAACCGGAAGCGGCGTAACTCACCATGCCCTCCCTTGAACTGCACCGCGGCCTGGTGCATGGTCAGACTGTCGTTGACTCGGTGCTGGCAGAGTGTGAAGACTGGGCGCACAGATGGACCCATCGCGACCTGAACGATGAAGGAAAGAAGCTTGACGAACCCATCGGGCACGTTGGCGAAGGTCTGAGACTCGCAGCTGTTGTCGGCCATCTACAAACGTAGGCAAAAATTCTGCATGGTCAGATCATAAATTTATGCTGACTGACAGAAAATGACTACAATCAAGAAAATATGGAAAGGCTCAATCATGCTAATAACCAATTAGCGATCGCACCTAGTGGCTTCCTACAGTCAGCCTGGCTCTGGTACCAAGCTTGTCACGACCGGTTTTCCAATAAAAATATTTATTGAGAAACCAATCTTTTGAGTCCAGTATGAGAGAAATCCTCCTCACTGGTAGACAAATTCTTGATACGATAAGCTAGTAGCATAAAATATATTACAGGGTCGAACTACGGTTGCTCAATCAAATTATTACAAGCACGCCAATAATTATACATAATGGCGGACATGACACAGTGGTGTGGAGGCATACTACTGACTCGAGGATAGGGCGGTGGTGGAAAAACACAGCGGGGAGAGAGATACAAGTCTCTAAATCTGTCATCTCATCGAGCGTCGAGGTGAGGCTCGATGAATTTATTTGGTAGCGGAAGCGGATATAATACAGTGACCAAATCCAGGGTCACACGAGACTGACTGGGACTCCTCTAGGCGTCGGACTCGCTATCAAATTCTTCTTCCATGAGATCGCCTTCGTGAGCATCTGGCCAAATCAACAAGCCAGTGAGTACTTTGAAAGTACTCGCAAGACAGTTCAGACGTAAGATATAACAAATGCATGCATGAATGTGTCATGATTAGTTCACCAATGTACATTCAACAAAAATTAGCATAACGAGGTAAGTAAAAGGGAAACGGCGGTAGTCCGCCTGAAATCCCAACAAAACATAAATGGAGACCGTTCGGGTGTCTGAAGCGACGCCTCGAAAGGTGAAAAAATAAATATAAGGAAATGATGCCACAGTCGGGCGTCTTAGCGACACCACATAAAGGGCTTTAAAAGAAATGCCACAGTCGGACGTCGGGGCGACATCACAGAAAGGGCTTTAAAAGAAGTACCACAGTCGGGCGTCTTAGCGACACCACATAAAGGGCTTTAAGAGAAATGCCACAGTCGGACGTCGGGGCGACATCACAGAAAGGGCTTTAAAAGAAATGCCACAGTCGGGCGTCTTAGCGACACCACATAAAGGGCTTGAAAAGAAAGTAAAATACAACAATGCCATAGTCGAACGTCTGAGCGACATTGCAGAAAGGGCTTTTATT
>NC_057795.1:285794389-285804339 GCF_018294505.1 Triticum aestivum | reverse complement strand
AGCGACACCACATAAAGGGCTTTAAGAGAAATGCCACAGTCGGACGTCGGGGCGACATCACAGAAAGGGCTTAAAAAGAAATACCACAGTCGGGCGTCTTAGCGACACCACATAAAGGGCTTTAAGAGAAATGCCACAGTCGGACGTTGGGGCGACATCACAGAAAGGGCTTTAAAAGAAATGCCACAGTCGGGCGTCTTAGCGACACCACATAAAGGGCTTGAAAAGAAAGTAAAATACAACAATGCCATAGTCGAACGTCTGAGCGACATTGCAGAAAGGGCTTTTATTCACAAGTAAATAATACTCATAATAAACATTCAATTCATGAGAATAAATGGGTTAGTCCATCCACAGATATAATCATTTAACCGGACTTAGCACTCATGCGATTCACCGGAGTCTCTGTCATCAAAACTGACATTTGATCAGGATAATATAATATCGATCTTGGACATGGAATAGATGATTTGGAGGAATATATGACTCTGCAGAGTTTGTACAAAATTTTTCCCACAGCCAACGGATTTCCGTAGTCCCTAAGGACTAGTTCCGTTTACGGTTTTTCGGGAGAAAACACAGCTAACCAGTACACACCCATTCTACCTCTCGATGCTAGGAATCACCCTAGACATCGTCCAAGAAAAACTTTTGAGACGGGGAGATCACAATCTCGAATAGCATGGGATCAAATTTATATGCGCGCGCTCTAAGGGGTGCCCCCCTCTCGGTCCCAACCGGAAACACCCATGCCCCCTGACCGGATGACTGGCTTTAATCCAGGGCCATGGAACCATCATCACGGCCTTTCCCTTTTGGTGTGTACCAGGAAAGCGGTTTACAACTTACTATGCCATATTCCTTGCGGAAAACATGTGGTAGTACAAGGAAGGAAGAATGGAAGGAACTGGAATGATACGAGTTGACATTGAAGTCACATAGTCTGGCATAAGCCTGGCATGCTACAACGCTGCCATCTTACCCATCCTCATGCCAACACATGGCCATGCATACTCATATCCATCCACTCATGGATTTTCGAAACTCACTTGCCTCATCGTTTCAGGTAACATGACATTCGTAGGTATGTTCATCAACATGCCATAAACCACTTAATGCAAACATGTCAAAACAATCATCATATCAAAAGTTCAAACATGCTTGCCTGGTTCAGAGTAGTCGGAGCCTAGCTCGGTGAAGTTTGCGGTCCCGTCACCTCCTTCGGTATCTACGGTATAAAGGAAATATACGCGCTATCGTGAATACCATGAGGTGCACAAAATTTATACCAAATATTTTTCAAATAAATCTGATAAAAAACTAGACAAAAATCTGAAGAGGATAGAAAAAGAATCGATCAAACATACTATTCTGTTTAAAAGTTATAAAGGTTTTTGTCCAGGGACTCATCTGTAATGAAACACAAAGTTTCCAGGGGCTAGCTTATAAAAACAGAAAACGTTTCAGTAGCAACTACGCCAGCCCAGCGGGGAAAACGTATTTTGCCCGAAGGTGTTTTCAGAAAACGATTCATTTAGAAATGACAGAGAGGCTGACGGTGGGTCCCGCCTGACAGGTTTGAATATACGAACGGGGCGGCAGATTTCGCCGGTGCCCGACAGCCGCGGTGGTCTCCGGCGGCGATCCACGGCGAGGCAGGGGGATCGGAGGGTACCTCCGTGTTCAGGGCACCTTTCCGCGTTGGTTGTTGGTGGTGGTGGTGGTCGCCGGCGAGTACCACGTCGGCGGCGAGCATTGCTCCGGCGGACGGTGGCTCGGGTGGTCGAGGGACTCGTCGGAGAGAGCTGCGAAGGACAAAACGATGCTGGCGTTAGCTTACTAGGTGCTAGAGGAGGCTATAGACAAGATTTGGGCGCCAGGGACGGCCTCACCGGAGCGAATCGAGGTGGAGGCCGAGGCGGGTCGGGGCGGCCGGAGTTGGGGGAGGAGACCTCCTCGAGGTCCTCCTAGTGGCCTGGCGGGGCTTTGGTGAGGTGTAGAGGTGGTGCGTGCTCGAGGGTGAGCTCGGGGGCCCTTTTTATAGGCGGTCCGAGGCGGTGGCCGTGAACGGGGATCTCCGGTGAAGGTTACGGCGGCGCAGGGCTTGGTCGGGGGTGATTAGGGAGTTGGGCGTCGTCGTTGAGGTCCACCGGTTCTATTTAGGTGCTAATCGGGCTGGGATTTGGTGCTATGGGCGAGTTCGACAGAACGGGGCGGTGCGGGCCCGTCGGCGGCAGGGAGCACGTTCCGTGCTTGCCGGGCCATGGCGATGGTGCCACGGGCATGCGCTGGCATGCATGAGGCCACGCGGAGAGCAGAGGGGCGTTGGGCGGCGCCAAACGGCATTGAGCCAAAGTTCCGTCCCCTGTCGGCTGCTACGGGGGTTCGGCCGCCCCAAGACACGCCGGCGCGGGCGGCCAAGGGCGCCACCGACGCCGGGAAGACGCCAAGCGCGCGTGCGGGGGTGCTGGCCAGGGAGAAGAAGCCGCGTGCAACGCGCCAAGCGCACTGTCTACGCGTGATTGAAACTGGCGGACGAAAACGACACTGAAAACTGAATTTTTCTGAATATGAACAGCAACAGTGCACGCCAAGTGTTCGACAGAATGATCTAGGCATGTAGAGATTTTTCCTTGAGCTGAATTTTGGTGGAGTGGCTTCTCATTGCTCCAGTAGGCTGCCTGATTTTTGGTGAAATTTTTGGAGAAGTGTAGGTATGAATTTCACCAAATTTGGCAAATCTGGTCCAAACTTGCAAAGACTGAATTTTGAAAAATTTGAAAAGATAAGGAGTGGATCAAGATGGTTCTGGGTTGTGGGTACAAAGGACTTTCCAGGAGAGTTGGTTTGAGGTCAAAACTCAAATGCAAAAGGGTACTTGCTTTGAAAAACTCTCAGGCTCCAAATAATTTTCAGAAATGATTTGAGTGAAAAAAAAAATTATAATAAAATCCACAACTTGCTTAGATTAGTTGGGACAGAGAACTTAGGTTGATTACAAGGAGGAGGGGAGGTTTTGGAGGGGTTTTACCACATGGACAAAAATACAAAGTCATGGGTGGTTTTCAAGATATGAAAATCCCAAGTTTTCATAGAGTTTATTTTTAAAAGAAAAAGATTAAACTCCCAAAATAATTTGAGAGGGAACCAATAGAGAAGAAGTTTCAAAAGATCAAACACCATAGTCTGAAGAAAAAATAAAAATCCATGCCAAAGAAAATTTTTCTTTAAGAGGAAGGTTCTCTGGAAAAAATTTAAATGGCCTCTTTTCAAAAACCACAAAGTTTTGCTGAAAACCAAAATAAAAATTTTGGAGTGTCACAACACCTACCCCCTTAGGAAAAATCTCGTCCCCGAGATTTCAACTGTTCCTCAAATAAGTGTGGATGCTCTATCCAAAGAAAATCCTCTCTTTCCCAAGTTGCTTCGCTTTCGGTGTGGTTGCTCCACTGAACTCTGAAAAACTTGATGGTCTTCTGTCGGGTCCTCCTTTCAGACTCCTCTAATATTTTTACTGGGCATTCCCGATAAGTGAGGTCTGGCTGTACGTCAATGTTCTCATGGGATACTTGCTTCTCTGGTTTGCTTACGCACTTCCTTAATTGAGAGACGTGGAATACATCGTGAATGTCGGACAAGTCTTCGGGTAAGTCTAGCTGGTAGGCTACAGTGCCTCTTCATGCCACTATGCAGAATGGTCCAATGAATCTTGGTGCTAACTTCCCTTTAATCTTAAACCGTTGCAGTCCCCTCATAGGTGATACTCATAGGTATACAAATTCACCGGGTTCAAAATTGACCCCACGATGTTTCTGATCGTAATAACTCTTCTGTCGGCTTTGAGCGGTCTTGAGTCGGTCCCTGATTAGCTTGACTTTTTCCTCGGCTTCTTTGAGCATGTCTGGGCCGAAGATACGGCTGTCTCCGGTCTCTGACCAATTTAGCGGAGTACGACACCTTCATCCGTATAGGGCTTCAAAAGGTGCCATTCGCAGGCTGGCCTAGTAGCTGTTGTTGTATGCGAACTCGGCATATGGTAGGCTTTCTTCCCAACTGGTTCCATAGGTGAGGACACATGCTCTCAGCATGTCTTCTAAAATTTGGTTTACGCGTTCAGTCTGTCCATCAGTCTGGGGATGGTAGGCTGTGCTGAAGGCCAATTGAGTTCCCAGAGCCTGTTGTAAATGATCCCAAAATCTCGAGACAAATTGAGTGCCTCTGTCGGATATTATAGTCTTCGGGACTCCATGCAGACAAACTATACAGGAGAGGTAAATCCTGGCAAGCTTCTGAGTGTTGTAGGTTGTCTTTACTGGAATGGAGTGTGCCACCTTGGTTAATCTATCAGTGATGACCCATATGGCATCATTCCCGTGTCGTGACCGAGGTAGTCCGACAATAAAATCCATCCCTATTTCATCCCATTTCCACTCAGGTATTTTGTTTGGTTGCAGTAGTCCGGCTGGTTTTTGATGCTCAACTTTTATGCGTTGACAAGAATCGCAACATGCAACGAATGTGGCTATGTCCCTCTTCATACCGTGCCACCAAAATCTTTCCTGAATATCCTTATACATTTTGGTTCCTCCAGGGTGGATTGAATATGGAGTGGTGTGTGCTTCAGCTAGGATTTGCTGTCTGAGGTCCTCTATGTTAGGCACGCAGAGTCTGTCCCCGTACCGTAATATTCCATCATCGCCTATGACAAATTCCGAGGCCTTGCCCATACTCACCTTTCTTTTAATTCCTTCAATGCTGGGGTGACCAGGCTGAGCTTCTTTAATTCTCTCCACAAGGTCGGGCTTTATTTCCAAGTTTGATATGGTGCCTTCCGCGATCATTAACAAGTTGAGTTTGGCAAATTCTTGTTGAAATTCAGGTCTCAAACTTTGCAGACTGTTTTCGTCGGAGCTGGGGTTTCGACTAAGAGCATCGGCCACTACATTAGCTTTCCCTGGATGATAGTGGATAACAACGTCACAATCCTTTACCAATTCCAACCAGCGTCGTTGCCGTAAGTTTAGTTCTGGCTGTGTGAAAATATATTTGAGACTTTTATGGTCCGTGTATATTTCACATCGATTCCCAAGTAAGAAATGCCTCCATTCCTTAAGTGCATGAATGACTGCTGCCATTTCTAAGTCATGAGTGGGATAATTTTCCTCATGCTTGCGGAGTTGTCGTGAGGCGTATGTGACAACCTTGCCTTCTTGCATCAACATGCACCCGAGACCTTTTCGGGATGCGTCACAATACACCACAAAGTTTTTGTGTATGTCTGGCACAATTAATACAGGTGATGTGGTTAATTTCCGTTTTAACTCTTGGAAACTTTTTTCGCAGGCTTCTGTCCATTCAAACTTCTTGTCTTTCTTGAGCAACTGCGTCATTGGCTTGGCTAGAGTGGAGAATTGTTCAATAAATCTGCGGTAATATCCTGCCATTCCCAAGAAACTTCGTATGTCCGTTACGCTGGCTGGTGCCTTCCAGTCAAGTATGGCCCTAACTTTCTCTGGGTCCACTGCGATACCGTCTTGGGTCAGCACGTGACCTAGAAAACCTACTTGTCTTAGCCAAAATTCGCACTTGCTGAACTTGGCATACAATTGATGTTTCCTGAGTTCTCCTAGCACAATCCTGAGATGTTCCGCGTGCTCTTCTGGTGTTTTGGAGTATATCAGAACATCATCGATAAATACCACAACGAACTTGTCCATAAACTTCATAAATACTTTGTTCATGAGGTGAACAAAATATGCGGGGGCATTCGTTAACCCAAAAGGCATAACTGTGAACTCATATAGTCCATATCTGGAGGTGAAGGCTGTTTTGGGGATATCTTCTGTTCGCACTTTTAATTGATGGTATCCTGACCTTAAGTCAATCTTTGAGAATACCTTGGCCTGAGCGAGCTGATCAAATAAATCATTTATTCGTGGCATCGGGTATTTGTTCTTGACTGTGACCATGTTAAGTGCTCGGTAGTCTATGCACAACCTTAGTGTTCCATCCTTCTTTTTGGCAAATAGAATTGGTGATCCGCAAGGTGAGGAGCTGGCTCGAATGTATCCCTTGTCCAGTAATTCCTTTATTTGTTTTTTCAACTCGATCAACTCGGATGGTGCCATTCTGTATGGTTTCTTGTATGTGGGGGTGGTTCCTGGTGCTAGCTCAATGCTGAATTCTATTTCCCAGTCTGGTGGCATGCCTGGTAGTTCTTCGGGAAATACGTCTGGAAATTCACATACTACTGGAATCTTGCTTAACTCAGAAACGTCCACCTTATTCAATCTCGGCTGCCGGGGTATTTTTCTTTACTTGGCTGATACTTTTATTGTCTTCCCGTGGTGGTGCGTGAGAATTACAGTCCGGTTGAAACAGTCAATAAAACCTTTGTTGGTGGTTAACCAGTCCATCCCTAGGATGACATCCATTCCTTTATTTTCCAACACAATAAGATTGGCGTAAAATTTCAATCCTTCAAACTCAATGACCACATTTTGACAGTAACTCTGAGTAACTTGCTGAATCCCAGGGGACTTGATGATCATGGATTTTTCCAAGGGAAGCATCGAAAAATTATTTTGCAAAGCAAAACTTTTCGAAATGAATGAGTGAGAAGCTCCAGAATCAAACAAAACCGTTGAAGGTATTGTGTTGACAGGAAACGTACCGAGTACGATATCCGGAGCATTTTGTGCTTCTTCTTTGGTCACATGGTTTAGATGACCCTTCCTGTGGTTGTTGTTGGGGTTGAAATTGTTGCGCTTGGGTGCTGAATTATTTCCACCATTGTTTGGCTTCGGGGTTGAGTTCCTTGGCTTGGGGCACTGTTTGGCGTAGTGCCCTTCTTCTCCACAAGCGTAGCAAGTAACGCCTGGGCGATATGTGAACTCTTTGTCCCTTGCATGGAAATTCTTGGTTGGGCGAGAGATGTTTGTTGTAGGTTTGTGTGTCCCACCTTTCTGAAAATCTTTCCTGCTTCGGTGGCTGCATGCAAGAGTAGTCTGGTCTCTTTTTCGCTTACGTAAATCCTCCAAGCTACGTCTCTCATTTTCCAGAGTAATAGCTTTGTCCACTAGTGTCTTAAAATCTGGAAAAGTGTGCACGACCAGTTGGCATTTAAGCGCGGGCGCCAGACCGTCAAGGAATTTCTCCATCTTCCTGCTTTCAGTCATACGTTCTTCATTGGCATAGCGGGACAATAGAGTAAATTGACCGTTGTATTCTGACACTGTCATGTTCCTTTGTTTGAGGTCATCGAACTCTCTCTTCTTAATTTTCATTATACTCTTGGGAATGTGTGCACCACGGAAACCTTCCTAGAATTCATCCCAGGTTATATCATTTTCGTTGGGGTGCATGTGCAGGAAATTCTCCCACCATGATGCAGCTGCTCCTGTGAGATAGTGCGGAGCATATAGTACTTTCTCGAGATCTGAACATTTTGCAATAATTAATTTTCTCTCCATATCTCGAAGCCAATCCTCGGCCTCAAGAGGCTTGTCAGTATGAGAAAATGTTTGGGGACGTGTCTTTTGTAGCTCAGATAACTTGGAATGCTGCTGATACTGTCCATGGTGATTTCCCATGCTGATGACTTGGTTCATCATTTCCCGATGTTGTTGCTGACTCTGCTCATAAAGGCGGCACATTTGTGAAAGTGCCGATTCACTGCCCTGTTGGCTTGACTGTCCCTGAGTGAACTCGTTGCTGGGGTGTGTATCATAATTTTCCTCTGGTGGAGTTGGCATGGAGCGAGTCCAAGGATGGGACATTTTTCACTCTGGGGATATATTTTGTAAAACCCATAAGAAAAGCGGAAAGAGTCGCAAAAACAATTCCATAAATGCATAAAGCTGGCAAATAAAATTAAATAACCAAGCTTACTTAAGAAAAACAAATCGACTTGCGCACGGAGAAGGACTGCTCATTACATATCTTACACGCGGGTGGTAATTATACAATACATCACTCAGGATATGCATACATAATCCTGACATGTTATTTAGGCTAGTGCACTTCTCCAGATCCTACATGATGCGCAAACAGGCTACTTCTCACAACCTATGCACATATAAACATATCATACAAAGCGGTACATTACATGGCGGCTAAGCGTACTCAGGCGGAGATGTTGACGACCTCCTTTGCCCTGCCGAGGGTGAGGCGTAGCGAGGCTGGGGACCCGACTTCTTCCTCGCTAATAGGCTCCATACGTGTAGTGTTGCGCAGAGTGGACGGAGCGGTTGCCAGGGGCGGAACAACACGAACAGGAGTGGGCGCGAAGGGTGGTGCAGTGCGCGCTGGAGTGGGTGCAATGACTTGGTTGAATTCTTCGGTAGAAGGTAGGCGACGAGTAGGCGTATAAGATGCTGAGGACGAGACAAAAGTCAGTGGCGGTGCGGTGGGTAGGAGCTCCCTCCTGTTGGCAGCACAGCCATGAACTGAGTCCATGCGGGCAGCCACGAAGTCGTCCACCAGGTTGTCGAAGGCTGCCTCCAGGGCCCGGAGATACTCAATGAGCATCTCAAAAGCCTCGTCTCGTTCTCCTCTGGGGCAGGAGTATGCGTAGTGACAGGTGTAGGGCACATGGCACGGAAGATAACGGTAACGACGAGTCTTCATCACGGGGAGGACATCCCTGAGACGAGCTATCGCCTCGCGGGCTGCCATCTGAATAGCATGCCTCTCCGTAGGCATGGCTCTTCCCAAGAACCGGAAGCGGCGTAACTCACCACACCCTCCCTTGAACTGCACCGCGGCCTGGTGTATGGTCAGACTGTCGTTGACTCGGTGCTGGCAGAGTGTGAAGACTGGGCGCACAGATGGCCCCATCACGTTGGCGAAGGTCTGAGACTCGCAGCTATTGTCGGCCATCTACAAACGTAGGCAAAAATTCTGCATGGTCAGATCATAAATTTATGCTGACTGACAGAAAATGACTACAATCAAGAAAATATGGAAAGGCTCAATCATGCTAATAACCAATTAGCGATCGCACTTAATGGCTTCCTACAGTCAGCCTGGCTCTGGTACCAAGCTTGTCACGACCGGTTTTCCAATAAAAATATTTATTGAGAAACCAATCTTTTGAGTCCAGTATGAGAGAAGTCCTCCTCACTGGTAGACAAATTCTTGATACAATAAGCCAGTAGCATAAAATATATTACAGGGTCGAACTACGGTTGCTCAACCAAATTATTACAAGCACGCCAATAATTATACATAATGGCGGACATGACACAGTGGTGTGGAGGCATACTACTGACTCGAGGATAGGGCGGTGGTGGAAAAACACAGCGGGGAGAGAGATACAAGTCTCTAAATCTGTCATCTCATCGAGCGTCGAGGTGAGGCTCGATGAATTTATTTGGTAGCGGAAGCGGATATAATACAGTGACCAAATCCAGGGTCGCACGAGACTGACTGGGACTCCTCTAGGCGTCGGACTCGCTATCAAATTCTTCATCCATGAGATCGCCTTCGTCAGCATCTGGCCAAATCAACAAGCCAGTGAGTACTTTGAAAGTACTCGCAAGACAGTTCGGACGTAAGATATAACAAATGCATGCATGAATGTGTCATGATTAGTTCATCAATGTACATTCAACAAAAATTAGCATAACGAGGTAAGTAAAAGGGAAACGGCGGTAGTCCGCCTGAAATCCCAGCAAAACATAAATGGAGACCGTTCGGGTGTCTGAAGCGACGCCTCGAAAGGTGAAAAAATAAATATAAGGAAATGATGCCACAGTCGGGCGTCTTAGCGACACCACATAAAGGGCTTTAAAAGAAATGCCACAGTCGGACGTCGGGACGACATCACAGAAAGGGCTTTAAAAGAAGTACCACAGTCGGGCGTCTTAGCGACACCACATAAAGGGCTTTAAGAGAAATGCCACAGTCGGACGTCGGGGCGACATCACAGAAAGGGCTTAAAAAGAAAT